>NC_142602.1:11772183-12072183 GCF_041222555.1 Hakea prostrata
TGCCTTCGAACGAACTCAAATAATACTCCAAGTTCCTCAACTAAAATCATCTTCAACCAGGTGTAGTTTCCTTTTCAGTTCTGAACAAGTTTCCATATATGGAACACCATCATCAACTTCCATGGGTTTTGGGTCAAACATCATGTCTTCCTTCTCCCAAGAAACTTCTTTTGGGGTATGGTTCTTCCATCGAATCTTCACCAAAGGAATGGTGCGATTTCGCAATTGTTTGTCCTTTTTATCTTGGATTTTGGCTGGCTCTTCATCATAGGTAAGATCAGCGCTAAGTCCTTCGGGTGCTTGCTGTAGTATGTGTTCCGAATTCTCTATGTATTTCCGAAGCATCGAAACATGAAACATATTATGAACTCCAGCAAGAGATGGAGGCAAGGCCAAACGATATGCGATAGGTCCAACCTTCTCAAGAATCTCGGAAGATCCAATGAAAGGGGGCTTAGCTTTCCCTTAACGTTAAATCTCATCACACCCTTCATAGGTGAAACCTTCACGAAAACTTTCTCCCCAACTTGAAATTCCGATTCAGTCCTTCTCTTATCAACATAGGATTTCAGTCTTGACTGAGCAGACTTAATCATTTCTCTAATCATATCAACCATCGCACTTGTAGCTTCAATCATTTCCAGAGCTAAGACTTTTCTTTCACCAGTCTCAGTCCAATACAAGGGTGTCCTATAAGAGTTACCATACAAAGCCTTGAATGGAGCCATGCCTATTGTTGCTTGATAACTGTTGTTATAGGCAAACTCAACCAAAGCTAAGTGTTCATCCCAATTGCCACCCATATCAACAACACAAGATCTAACCATGTCTTCCAAAATCTGAATTGTTCGCTCAGATTGTCCATCCGACTTTGGGTGATGAGCAGTACTCAAATTCAATTGGGTTCCCAAGGCCTTTTGCCAACTGTTCCAAAACCTTGAGGTGAACCTAGGATCACGATCAGAAACTGTTGAATTTATACATTCATAACAGAAACAATACTCACTAGCACTCCATGCAGACGAACTACATTGTCTACATAAAGCCTAGCTAGCTTATCCAAAGTATGAGTGATCTTCATAGGAATGAAATGGGCTGACTTGGTCAACCTATCAACAATCACCCATACAGTGTCATTGCCTTTACTTGTCCGAGGCAAGCTAGTCACGAAGTCCATAGAGATATCTTCCCACTTCCAACTAGTAATAGGAAGGGGTTGCAGTAATCCATATGGGTGTTGACAAACGACTTTCACACACTGACAAGTCTCACACTTGGCAACAAAATCTTCTACATCAGCCTTCAAACCAATCCACCAAAAATGTTCTCTTAAGTCTTTGTACATCTTGGTGCTTCCAGATTGTACTGTAAAGATCGACTGGTGTGCTTTTTTCAATATCTCTTTCTTGATTTCTTCATTAGCTAGCACACAAAGTCTACCTCTAAACAATAAAGCACCATCCATAGATATACCAAAGTCGGGGTCCGTATCAGGATTTGAAGAAATCTTCTCAATCTTTTCCTTAAATTCCTGATCAGAACCTTGCAGAGCAACAATTCTGTCTCTAAGGCCACATCTTGCTGTCATGGCAAAAAGAACAAAATTCGAATCTTTAGGGACAACTTCCAAATCAAAACTTACCATCGAAGACAACAAAGGTCGACTTAGAGCATTCAAGTCCAACACCTTCTTCTGATTTTTCTTGCTATAAGAGCATCAACAACCACATTTGCCTTACCAGGGTGATACTGAATGTCATAGTCATAATCAGAGACCAATTCCAACCATCTTCTTTGTCTCATATTTAACTCCTTTTGGGTAAAGAAGTATTTCAAACTTTTATGATACGTGAAAATAGAATTTTTCTCACCATAGAGGTAATGTCTCCAAATCTTCAAAGCGAAGACAACATCGGCAAGCTCTAAATCATGAGTGAGGTAATTTCGCTCATAAGCTTTCAATTCCCGAGAAGCATAGGCTACGATCTTACCATGTTGCATCAGCACGCAACCCAAACCAATCTTTGACGCGTCGATATAGACTGTCATACCGCCGGAACTATCAGGTATGTCAAAACCGGGGCACTTGTCAATCTATCTTTCAACTCTTGAAAATTCTTTTCACACGCGTCAGACCAAACAAATTTCTCTTCTCTTCTAGTCAACTTAGTCATAGGAGCAGCCAACCTAGAAAAGTTCTCAATAAACCTTCTGTAGTATCCCGCCAATCCAAGGAAACTTCTTATTTCCAAAACAGTCTTCGGTCTTTCCCAATCAGCAACTGCTTGTACTTTTTCGGGATCAACACGAATAACTTCAGCTGAAACCACATGGCTGAGAAATATTACCCTTTTGAATACTACCCTTTTGAGCCAAAAATCACACTTGCTGAACTTAGCATAAATCTTCTTTTCTCGCAGTATTTGCAAAGTGAAATTTAGATGCCTTACATGCTCTTCTTCATTCTTCGAGTAAATCAAGATGTCGTCGATAAAAACTATCACAAACTTATCAAGCACATCATGACATACTTGGTTCATGAGGTCCATGAACACAACAAGAGCATTAGTCAAACCGAAAGGCATGACTCTAAACTCATAATGCCCATACCTTGTTCTAAAAGCTGTCTTGAAAATATCACTTGACTTCACTTTCAACTAGTGATATCCAGATCTCAAGTCAATCTTTGAGAATACGGCTACGCCTTTCAACTGATCGAAGAAGTCATCAATCCTGGGCAGCGGATACCTATTCTTGATGGTCAAACTTGTTCAACTCACGGTAATCAATGCATAGATGCATACTACCATCCTTCTTCTTGACAAACAAAACTTGAGCTCCCCAAGGTGATACACTAGGATGTATAAAACCTCTATATAAGAGCTCATTCAACTGGTTTTGTAGTTCCTTCAGTTCGGTAGGAGCCATTTTATACGGAGCCTTAGATACCAGAGCCGCTCCAGGGATTAGATCAATAGAAAATCCAACATCCCTATCAGGAGGCAGCCCTGACACATCACCAGGAAAGATATCAACGAAGTCAATGACAACCTTGACTTCTTCTAACTTCTTCTCTTCCTTAACCTTGCTTTCAAATGAAGCATCTTTTACTAATGCATAGACTTGCATCAATGCGGTCAAGGTCTTCTTATCAATTCTTCTTCTTTCACCTTGAAATTCGAAAACTGAACTTCCACAAATCTGAAACTAAATTTTCTTTGAAGAGCAAAGAATTACAGCTTTGTGGGCTGTCAACCAATCGATTCCCAAAATGATATCAAAGTCTAAATTGGCTTCCAAGTTCTTCTCACCAACCAAAACAGGAAATTTAGCTAACACTTTATCTAGTTTCACCATAGACCCAATAGGAGTAATAATCAATAAACAACTAGAAAACTTCTCAGGTGTTAGGTCAGTCTTCTTGATGAATGCAAATGATATGAACGAATGGGATGCACCCATATCAAATAAGACGCAGGAATAGAAGCAACTAACAATGTACCTGTAACCACATCATGGTTTGCATCTTGTTCAGTACCGGAAATACTGAACACTCTACCAGAAGGAGGGGCAGGAGCATTCTTCACTAAAGGAGCAGACTGTTGAACTAGCCTCTTTGGACAGGCACGAGCAAAGTGACCGGTCTACTTACAGAAGAAGCAAACAGAGTCCTTAAGTCCAACTGGGGTAGCTGCAACTAGGGGCTTCTGAAGCAAAGGCCTAGGGTTTGCATTCATAGGCCTAGCATTAGGAATGTTCACTGATTGCCGATTCCCTCCATAATAACTATGCTCGCCGACTTGCTGAAATCCAGGACTCTAACCTATACTCCTAGGCTGGAAAGCAGGAGTAGGGTAAGGTGTAGGTCTCATAAAGCGTCACTCTGTACGATCCACTAAACTAGGATTCCTTGACTGCCATAGTCTTTGCACATGAGCCCTCTCCTCAATCTCTTCCAACTTTTTCGAGTTCTGAACCACTTGAGCATAGCTCTCGATAGGATGAACAATGAGATATGCTTTAATTGCTTGTCGCAATCCTTTAAAGAATTTCTTTGCCTTAGCACGGTCAGGCTTCAAAGAATTAGGAGCATAGAAGTGGAGTTCCTCAAACTTCTGTTGGTATTCCAACACAGACAGGGATCCTTGCGTCAAAATCATAAACTCATTTTCCTTAGCATCCTTCACGGCTTCTGGGAAATAGTTCTTGCAAAAAGCCTCTTTGAAAACTTCGCAAGACACAACACCTGCATGCAACTCTTCCAAGATAGGCCGAGTGGAGGTCCACTAGACGTCAGCTTCGTGTTGCAACTTCTATTCAGCAAACAAAATCTTTTGAGCTTCAGAACATTGTAGATGTTGGAAAGCCTTCTCTAACTCACACAACCACTTGTTAGGAAACAAGGCATCTTTGGACATACCGGTGAAAGTGGGCACTTGCAGGTTCAAGAAACTCTCCATCAAATGTGTATGAGGAGTTCCAGCAACCTTTCCGCATTCGGGACTGCGGCATGAGGATTTTTGTTAGCACCAGCACAGGACTCATTGTGTAGAGTCATGAAACCTGCTAGCATCTGATTAAACTAGTTCGCTTGCTGCTGCATCATATTGCCCATAATATTGGCAATATCATGGAAATTTCCAATGTTCGGGGCACCGGGTATGTCATGAGTACCTTGATCACCAATGTGGATTTGCTGATCAGAACCATCAAGGGGTATCTCAGAACCGCCAAGAGGTATCTCACCTTTCTCGTGGCTACTGGATCCACCACGACCACTTCTCAACAGAACCATTCTGCAAAACCGAAAACATCAAAAACACCGAATTTCAAAGTTTCAACATAATCCACAAGTCCAAATGATTAAAAATCTTAAATCATGTTCAAATATATCCATTTAGTCATCAAACAATTAATCATAGGACAAAAATCACATTTTCCAAAATTCATCAGAAATTGGAGCTACAAGTCCTTTGGTCAATTGGCTCAGTTGACCAATCAGTCGACCAAGGCTCACAACACGCAAAAATTCGCATTTTAAGTCACAAATCCTCATTCAAAACTCATTTCAAACCTTGCAAACTTGAGAGGGAGCTCTGCGGAAGAAGTTCTAGGGTTCTTCTAAGTGTTCTAAGAGTGGATTGGTGCTTCAACAACAACTCTACAACACTCATACATCATCCAACAAGGTAAACCATTCTTTTTCTCTTAAATGCATCTTCTCATGTTATCATTTCATCAAAAACCATGTTTTACTTATGTGTATTGCTAGAAATCATGTCTAGGAGCACTTAGAAACATGTTCCATGAGTTTTTAACATAATGCCATGTTTAGACAACAAGTTCTAACACAATCTTGCACTTTCACATCGCTTTCGTAACCGAAATCACCAAACTTTAGAAAAATTTTGATTTCTCACAAACCGCGTGGAGTTTTCGCACGAAATCAAATTGCCACATGGTTGAAATGATGTTGTGGATGTGTACATGTAGTTTGATTAAACCAATTTCAGAAATTTCAAAAATCCAATTTTGACCTAAATCTCAAAAATCCCTAAATTCCTTCTTGCTGAATTTTTTATTTTAGACCAAGATTTTGATTGATTTTCTTCAAAGAAACTTCATAATCAGCCATTCCAAGTATTGCGCACATGCTAGTATGTTCAATTCGCATTTTCCCCAAATTTGAAAACATCCAAAAAATTACGAAAATGCCCTTCCAGCTGAATTTTCGAAACAACTCTAACAAGAAATGTCTTTTGTCTTTTCCACAGACATTTACACCATGCAGAGAGGAGGATGAGGTCGAGGCCGTCTAGTTGGAGCTTGGAGAGGTAGAGGTTGAGTTCCTGCTCAGCTGAGAGCAGAGGTTCTACGACTTGACCGCTTTGATACGCCGTAGGTAGAGTTCCTGTATGAGGCGTTCTTCGAGTATTGTCACATCAAGTATGGGCGTCTACTTCACCTATGAGAGTTGAGGATGTTCAGGATCCGACGAAGGTTCGACACCTTAGAGTGGACCCATCTTTTCATGGAGGATTTTCCCGTCTACCTAGAGTTGGTGAGGTTGTTCTTCAGTAACCTCACGTCTATTGAGGAGGCCAGAGGACAAGGCCGTCCTTTCAGACTGATCATTGAGAACAGGGTGATGGAGACAGAGATTCGGTTCTCCACTAGGAAACTGTCACAGATTCTCTAGGTGCCTTACCATCCACGACAGTGCATATGGATACCCTCAGGAGCTGAGGTGGACCGCTACCTATTGCCCTATGAGCTTCACAAGATATGTGCCACTCTCTGAAGCGACTTAGAGTGTTACTTTCCATGGAACAGCAGGCAGATGACGGATTCGGCTCGGATCATCGGTGACATTGTGAGATCCCACCTATTCCGTAACCTTGCTGTTGAACCAAATGCATACATACCTTATGCATTGTTTGATTTATTCTCTGCTGTATGAATTGCCTAGTTTCGTTTGGTAGAAGTTTACCCCAAAGCTGATCTATTCTCTCCATGATTTCTTCTTGTG
Organism: Hakea prostrata; assembly: GCF_041222555.1. Taxonomy (NCBI): domain Eukaryota; kingdom Viridiplantae; phylum Streptophyta; class Magnoliopsida; order Proteales; family Proteaceae; genus Hakea; species Hakea prostrata. The sequence continues at coordinate 11,778,713 of NC_142602.1, forward strand.
CCTTACATTCCCTTGATAGGAGGATGATCTTAAATCATTCCCATGACTGATCCTTCTATCCCTTCTATTCTAGAGTGGATCTCCATACACTCTATAACCTTGTGAATTCTCCACATGATGATTTCAAAGAGAAATCAAGTATGATCTTCATGATTTGTTATTCCTTCTAATTCTTTCAAGACTTCAAGCTTTTCATCTCCTATTCTTCAATCAAAGAATTGTAATCTCTCTTGTGTTGTATTGATCTACTCTTGCTATGATTTATTCTTTGAGATTGAGATTATGAAGTAGATGTTGCATCCTTGCAACATATTGATCCTTGCAACCATCTCTTCTACAATCTCCTTTCATTCTTAAAGTTTTATGATCTTCATATTAATCTTCGCCATGATCCTTGTGAAATCTTCATGAAGCCATGATCATACTTTCGATTTGATTTCAAAGCATGTCAGATTTACTCCTTGTTTTATTACAAAAGACTTATTGTTATTTGTTTTCCGTGGACTTTGGGAGAAGGAAGCCAAGATAATAGGAAAGTACCCCTGCCTTTTTGAAACCAAGTTCTCTCCCAATTTCGAGGACGACATTATTTTAAGGGGGGGGGGAGAATGTGAAATCCAGCCCAAACCTAGCCAGGTCACCCTATCTGTTTTGGGTAAAGAAGGGTTAGTTTAAATGTTGACTTTAAAGTTGGACCGTGATTTCAGTTTTGTTTAATGTTGACTTTGAAGTTTGACCGTGATTTCAGTTTTACTATCTTTGAAAATCTTAGGAAGCCATGTCAGACCTTTCTCTTAGGGTTGATCCAATGTCCCAAAATGAGGGATGATGTCTTTGTGGGCCATCTCAGTAGAAGATATGGTGTTTGACCCAAAACCCATGGATATTGATGATGGTGTTTCCTTATGGAAACTTTAATTGATTTGGTGTTGAACTACTCATTGGTGAAGAAGAACTTGGTTGATGGACCTAAAGCTTAGTTGGACCTAGTTTGAAGACATCCCTCCATACTAGGTAAGTAGTATGATGTGTTGAAAGAAGCCCATCCAAAAATATTGAAGTTAGGCCCATTAAATCCCTATTTTTGAACAAGCTGTCTAGGCAGTGGCATTTTGGTAATTTTCTGTTTTGAAGGTTTTTAAAAGCTTTATTTCTTTTAATTTCGTGGTAAACAATCCCACTAGGTTTCTAACTCTCTAGAGAACGTGGAAAAGACCTTAGAACTTCCTCTTTGGCAACCAATCAATCAATAGGGTCAGTTTGGTCAGTTTGTGAAATCCTAGTAATTCTTGGACTCTATGTGCTATTTAAAGAGGAGGAACTCCATGTTTTTCAATCCCAATCTGTTCTAAACCTTTGGAGAACGTGGGAAGAGCCCTAGATCCTCTCCTTCGAAGCCAAGAAAGACCCTCAAACATCTTTTGTTGGGATCCGGTTTCTTCCGTTTCTCGAAAGGTTAGTATTCAATTCGTTTCTTCTTTAATTCATTCTTTCTTCTCTACTTCTGATATTCTGATTATGAGAAGGGTATTACACTGCTGTAATGACCTCTTCTCTAATTCTTTTAGCCCTAGAGTGAATTCCCCAATTCACTCTATGTTCTTGAAGCCATATGGCGATGATTCTTGAATTTGATTCCACCAACAATCTTGATGATACTTTCCCTGAATTTTCTACCTAACTTTATGATTGTGGGGAAGGTCTCATACTATTACCATGACCTTCCCTTGTGTCCTCATGATTGAGGAGTTGATCCTTGTTTTTCCTTGGACCAATTGGCAACCCTTCTATTTCTATTAATTCATTGGATCCTCCCCAAGACTTTCTTTATTATGATTTCTTTATCTTTATTCCATAGGGTGAATCTTTATCCTCCCTAGTCTTCCCATGGGATATTAGGATTTCTTTCCTTTGAATTTATTTACATTATTTTCTCTCATTGGTACACCCTTCCTATTTCCATTCTTGATTTTGAAATATTAGTGAGATGTTCCTTTATATCTTGGGTTGTTTTTTTTGTGAGAGTTTATTATGGGTAACTCTCATGGGAGGTAACCAACTCTTATGAGAGGTAACCATATCTGAGACCCTAATGTTCTTTTATCTGTTGGAAACTTCCCAACACCTTTTCAGATTGTGCATTCTTTGTTTCTCTTTTCCTAGGGTGAATCTTGATTACCCCTAGCCTTTCCATGAGAGCCATCAGTTTTGTTCTGAATCTGCGCACCGACGAGGGATGAATTAGTTGAAATACCTAATGAACTCCTGTGCTCAATCCGAATATATTTCCCAAAACTAGACTTCGTAATGGACTTCCAGGAGAAAACCCCACTCAATTTGACCCCATATAACCTTTCAAATCTTTGTCCGAAGTTGCTGAACTATGTCTGTCAAATCCTGCTTGCGCATCAAAGAAGATGAGCTTAGTTGGTGAACCTAATGAACTCCAATTCTTGATTTGAAAGTATTTCTGGAAACTAGACTTCTTGATTGAATCGTATAAGAAAACCTCACTCAATTTGACCTTGTATAGCCCTCCGAATCCCTGTTTGAACCTTGCTGTTCTGCTTGGTCGACTGATTGGTCTACTGGACCACTCGACCAAGCACTCGACCAAAGGGTTTGCCAAATCCGAGAATTTGTAATTTTTAGGGTTTTTCACTTATATTTAAACCCTACTTCGAGTTTCTTAGTTACAGCAGCCTCCTAAACACTTTTTGAACGTGAGAAGACCTCTCCCAAACTCTCTCTGGTGATTTCGAACGATTCCTCTGCAGATATGAAACCTCTCTTCTTTGATCTGACAATTCAAGGTTAGTATCTCTTTTGAAATTCTAATTATTCTTTCTTTGATCTTGTTCTTGATTGAGATCAGGAAGTTGACGCTGCATCCTTGCAACCATCCCTTCGTGATCTCCTTCGTTTCTTTGAGATCTATGATCATCATCATGATCTCAACCTTAGCCGAAGATTTTCTTGAAACCCTAACCCTTGTATCATCCTTCTAGAAAATCTTGGTAACCTTCCATGCGAGGGAAACCTCGTGGGCAATGTTTCTATTAACCTAAATTAGGTTTCCTATGATTTTCTTGTTGCTTTTGACCAAACAATTTATTCCCTTTCATTTTGTAATCATAACCTTTTTATGGGAACCATAAGGTTGAAACCCTAATTTCTTGGGTCAAATCAAGAACCCATATTTTGACCATGACTTGATGATTTTATCTTCCCATATGATTCTAATACATCCTAGGAAGTTCCCCTTCGAATTTTGGATCAATCCGACTTCAAACGAAGAAGTTATGGCCAAAACAGTTTTCACTATTCCGTCCTGACTTGCTTGGTCGACTGGGCTAGTCTACCAAGCACTCGACCAAAGGAGTCAGTAGCTTCGTTTTTCGCCCGAATTGATTCATTTGCTCTCTGATCTTTTAGGCATCTTTCCTAATGTTGTATCTATGATTGTTAGGAGTCTATTTGCTAAGTTTGGAGTTGCTCTCTTTGGTTTTGGATCATATTCTTCGATAATCAGGTAAGGACAGTTGATTCCTTAACTACATAGATTGCTTGTTCTCTGGTTTCTACTTTATGAAACTATGGTATTACCTACTGTTATTGTATTTTAATTCTGATCTCCTACTGTGAGAACAGTAGCACTTGTTTATGTTATCCTTTTTATTATTCATGTTATATGAGTTAATTATTACTGCTTAATCTGATTTTGCTTTTACATTCTCTTGTGTATGATGAACTGTTGGTTGTGTATGTCATGCTGATCTGAGAATGTGTTTGCCTAGGTATGGTTTGGGATTGGGGAGTGTCCTTTTGACGCTTCTATCCTTGGACATCGGAGGGAATAGTATGGGATATTCTCCAAAGATGCCCATCGACGCTTTCCCAAATCATTGGTTGTCATACCTAGGGATGTCTAGTAGTGTTTCGCTAGGATTTACCCTTGTTATATCAGACCCGAATTGGAAGGGTATTGAGACCGAATGACCCGTGGTAGCGAATGTGATTCACGGGCGCTCAAGACCGGTAACCAACCCGTGAGAGGACGGGAATCATATTGTGGGGACCATTTATTGGAGGGTTGCATATGGCTAGACTTGGGCTCATGGGCACTCAAGACCGATAACCAACCCGTGAGAGGACATGAGAGCTTCCCGTTTACCATATGTGGATAACCAATAGGGTTGATGAGTTCGTAGTCCGAGTTGGTCGGTGCCATAAGATACGCTGACTCTAGTGTGAAGGATACGGAACCGAGTTGGTCGGTGCCATAGGGAAAGTATCCGGATCTAACATGATATAACTGACTAGATGACTTGCATTGGGCTAGGCTTTTCCCTGACATGCGCCGGTACTTATGCCAAATTCTTGTGAGAGAGTGTGTTGACTTAACCCCTTACCATGGTTTGTCCTGAGGGATGCCTGGACCCACTGCCTACTGGAGCCGAGTGACTGACCTACCCAGAGAAGTATGGTGCTATGACTTAAAGCATGTCTACCATAGAGACCAGCATACCTAGAGTTTAGATGCATACATACATTATCTGTTCCATATTGCATTGCATCTTGTTATGTTTTGCCGCATGTTATTTATGTTGTTATGGATTAACTTGCCTTACTGAGTTTCTTTCGAAACTCATTCCTTTTTGTACAATCTGTTGTTAGACTTCTTTATAGGTTCGGATTTCTTTGACGGTCCATATAAGGAAGCGCAAAGTGAAGAAGATGAAGACTGAAAGAGAAGAAGAGTTGATTGAAGATGTGGAATAGTTTTCTCTACATTCTTCTAGACGTATCTTTTACTTTAGTTGTATTAGCTTAGAGCTTTACTTAGATTTTGATCTACCTTCCGCATGTGTTTGTAGGGTATATTTCCGCTATACTCTACAGTTGTCTTTTGATTTGGTATCTTGTTATTCCGCACTCTAATATTCTATAGTGATCCTTTTGAGATCCTTTCTTGACTTTTATTATAAATTACTTGAACATTATGATTTGTTCTTGCTTTTGATTATGTTATTGTGCAAAATGGATATGATCGTTCCTAACTTGATCTTTAGGGCTGTGGATCACACTCTCGGGTATGCCAGTTAGGGTACCGGCTGGGAGGATGTGACAGACATTGTGGGTCGAAACATCATGCCGAAGGCCGGACATCATCATAGGATCACAGTGATGGAGGCCTTAGTCATATATCGCATCTACATGGGCTTCCAGATCGACTTGTCGTACATCATTTAGAATGTCATGATAGATCTGGTGGCGCATCTGAGTATGAGGAACCTTTGTTTTGGGAGATTACTGACATTAGTCTTCCAGCATTTTGGGGTGAGTCTAGAGGACGCAGATGTAGTCATTGGAGCATTAGGGTATACGATCGGGACGAGGACCATCAGATAGATGCGACTTACTCAGACTGTGAGATCTCTAGGTCCGGAGGGTGAGTATGATGATGATATTGAGGAGGATGAGGATGAGGTTCCAGTAGATGTGGGTGATGTTGGTTCAGATTCCGATGATCAGGCTGGGGATGACACTGAGATGCACGAGGCTGATCCTGAGCATCATGAGATTCCCAGATCATCACATTTTGAGACTAGGGGTCCTTCACACACAGATCCAGAGACTTCGGATCTGGGTGCACAGATGAGATCGATGGCTTCCATGTTAGAGAGGATGGAAGTCAGACAGGAGCAAATGTACAATACTCAGATGTCATGGCAGGAGCATATAGAGTCTAAGCTTACTCAGATAACCAAGGAATTTAGAGCATTCAGAGATCAGAGTAGAGCACCTACATAGATTGTAGTTAGGATTTTCTCTTTATGCTTTATCAGATGTAATTGTTGTAAACTTTTCTTAAAATTAATGAAGTTCATTTTGTTTCTCTTTATTATTATGCATTATGCACTTTCCTTTTATTGCATTATTTAACATTTGTTAAAATATAATTATTGTGTATTATTCAAAAGATTCAGTTATGCTTCATTAAGTAAGTTTCTAATCCAAGTGTTCTATTATTCACTTCTAAGAGTAGTTGAGTCATTTTTTGGATCTATGACTCAGGAATGTTCCGTTATTGTTTTTTGTGGTTAGGATTTCCTTGAACTGCGGGCTCTGATACCACTCTATCACATCCACCTAGCCGGTACCCTATCTGGCATACCCAAGTGTGTGATCTACAGCCCCGAAGATCAAGTATCGAGGAAATCATCCTCCCACATAAGCAATAACAATCATGAACAGAAATAATCAATGTGTAATAATATAAACAAGATATCCAAATAAGGAAAGAGTAAGATTATAATATCAATGTGCAAAAGATAACAAATAAGTATCTAATCAAAAGAAGTAGAGTGAGGCGGAATCTCACTCCACAAGTGCAGCGGAAAGTAGCTCAAAAGAAAGAAAAGAAAGTACAATTGTTCCCAAAAAGAAAGTAATAAAACTAAACTAAAGAGTTTTCAACTTTATAAAGAATGTCTTTATATGTGTAGACTTTTGAAATCAGACACGGACGCTTCCACTCCACGGTCGGGCTAATCATAGTACGAAGCATGATCACACGAGGGATCTTCACCGTAATCGTTGTAACTGCTATTACCTTGCGTGAAGTATACCTCTTCACCTTGCGCTTCCTCATATGGACCGTCATAGTACTCAGAACCTGTAGAGAAGTCTAACAAAAGATATTGTACAAAAGGAGTGAGTTTCAAAGAAACTCAGTAAGGCAAGTTAAATCCACAACAACATAAATAGCATGATTATAGAGCATAACATGATGCAATATGATATGAAACAGACAATGTATATATGATTCTAACTCTTTGTATTCTGGTCTCTATTGGCAGACATGCTTTAAGTCATAGCACCATACTTTTTAGGAATGTCTCATCACACAACGCCGTTTGGTAGTGGGTCCTTCATCCATCAGGACAATCCATGGTTGGGGTATAGGTCACCGCTCTCTCACATCACTATTGGTTTAAGTATTCGTGCATGTTAGGGTTAAGCCTAGCCAAATGCATGACAACCAATAGTTCAAGAAGGTGTCAATGGGCACCCTCGGAAATATCCCATACTATTTCCATTGATGTCCAAGGACAGAAGTGTCAAAGGACACCTCTCAATCCCAAACCATACCTAATCAGTCACAATCACCAATCAGTCATATTATACACACTTCTAGTAACTCATCATATAGAAAATATACAATGACATGATCAATCTCATGTACAACTGACAATAAAAGATATCCATAAACCAAAGAATACATATGTGTAATGCTACTGTAGTTGAAGTACTTGCATCAGTAGTATAACAACAAAAGAATACATTTATGGTAATGAATCTAAAAGAATCCAAATATAGAAACTAAGATTCACGCAATCTATGAAATTATAGAAGTAACTGTCCTTACCTTATATAGCTTCGAAGAATATCCCAAGAATCAAGGGGAATGGTTGCAAACTTAGAAAGAAGATCCTAAACAATCATAGATACCTTATTAGGTAAGGGGTCTAAAACATAGAAGGTCAAACCATTCAAAACAGACCAAACACAGAGCTACTGACTTGCTTGGTCGATTGGTTGGTCTACTGACCCAGTCGACCAACTGAGTTAGTAAGAGAAAGAATTGATGTTTCTGATTCGAAACTTGATTTTCAAGATCCGAAACATCACCAAACTTGGAGGAGACCTCATTGAAAGTATCCTAACACTAAAGAGTAAGTCTAAACACCAACATTGATCAAAACACAAAGGTACAAATTTGGAAACAAAACCTTCCATAATAGTAAAAGTCAGGGTTTTTGATGAAAACATAGCATGATCATGAAGGAAAAACCAGAGTTGAAAGGATTCTCATTCTAGTAAAGAATAAACATAGATCATACACTAATCTAACATGAATAATAGATCTAAACAAGTTAGGAATTGAATCAAACATTAAATCAAAGAATAGACATTGTTTCATGAAGATTCCACAATGATCATGGTGAAGATCAATATGAAATCACGAAACAAAAGAACATAAGGAAATTTTAGAAGGAAATGGTTGCAAGAATGCAACATCCACTTCATAATCCCAAACATAAAGAGATGAAAATAGTAGAAGTAGATTACAAGAGAGACTACAAACCTTAGAGGGAGGAATAGGAGATGGAATGCTTGAATCTTCGCAAAGATCTTCACCAAAATGTTGAGGAGAGGCTTGAGAGAGAGTCTTCACACATCTTAGAGGGTTTAGGAGGCAGAGGAGATGAATTAGTCTCGTAGACAACAATATATAGAGCAACCAAGACCTAAACAGCAAAACAGATCTTGTTGGTCAATTGGCCCAATCGACCAAGCAATCGACCAAGCATGATGGCAAGGCCAAGACAGGGATTTGAAGGCCCAACTCAAAACCAAACTTAAAGAGCTTCTCCACACATATCATATGACTTATCTAGTACATAGAAATGCCTGCGAACCAACTCAAATAATACTCCAAGTCCCTCAACTAAAATCATTTTCAACCAGGTGTAGTTTCCTTTTCAGTTCTGAACAAGTTTCGATATATGGAACACCATCATCAACTTCCATGGGTTCTGGGTCAAACATCAAGTCTTCCACTGAGATGGCCCATAGTTGACTTCTTCCTTTGCTTTGGGTCATCAGACCTACAAACAATAGGGTTTTCGGAACAAGGTCAGGGTTGGTTTCACACCTAAGGCTTGTCTAGCGGTGTTTGGTTAGGAATACCCTGTTATATCAAACCTGATTCGGAAGGGTATTGAGACCGAATGACCCATGGTAACAATGGGGATTTGTGGGCGCTCAAGAGGACATGAATCACATTGTGGTTACTCTTGAGAGACCATTTATTGGTAGGGTTGCAAATAGTTGACTTGGGCTCATGGGCGTTCAAGACCGGTAACCAATCCGTGAGAGGACATCAGAGCTTCCTGTCTATTGTTTGTGGATGACCAATATGGTTGATGATTGCATAGTCCGGGACTATGCTGAATCTAGTGAAAGGGATACCGAAAAGGATCACCCGGGGCGAGGAATTGACGTATCTGAACCTGAGTTGATATAACTAAGTAGATTACTTGCACTTGGCTAGGTTTTACCTTAACATGTGCCAATACTTAGACTAAAACGATGATGTGAGAGAGCGGTGACCTAAACCCCAGCCATGGAATGTCCCGAGGGATGCCGGACCCATTACCAACCGATGATGAGTGATTGAGACCTTCCCAAAGAAGTTTGGTGCTATGACTTAAAGCATGTCTGCCTATAGAGACCAGCATACATAGAGTTAGATTCATACAAGCATTGTCTGTTACATATCACATTGCATCATGCTATGATTTGCTATCATGTTATTTATGTTGTTGTGGAATAACTTGCCTTTCTACAAGTGTTGAGTATTATAACGGCCAGTATGAGGAGACGCAAGCTAAAGAAGCATACTTCACACAAGGTGTGAAACCCAACCCTAACCTTGACCCGGAAACCCTGTTGTTTGTAGGTCCGACAACCTGAAGTAAAGCAAGAAGTCAGCTATAGTCCATCCCAATGGAAGACTTGGTGGCTGGCTTGGAATCCATGTGTGTTGATGTCAATGTTCCATTTATGGAAACTACACCCTAATGAAGATGGAATTGGTTGATGGATTTGGAGTGCTCTCTGTCATGGTTCGAAGGCATTTCTACCTACTAGGTAAGTCACTTGGTGTGTGTGTAAAACCCCTTTATGTTTGGATTTGATCTGAGCCTTCATTTCCCTGTTTTGGAATTGCTGTTTTGATTGGTCTACTCATTGGTCGACTAGACCAGTTGACCAATCCAATCGACCAATGGGATCTGATTTTGCTAATTAGGTCTTTGCTTGCTCTATTTAAGTCCAATCTCGAGTCTACTTTGTATTTTCTGCCTCCAAACTCTTTGGAACGTACCAGAGCCCTCTGCAAGTCATCTCCCTTGCATCCTTGGTGATTATCTTGACGGATCTTCGTCAAAACTTGTGCTTTTACACAAGAAGGTATGTGATCATCCTCTTCTATGTTTAATCTTTGATTCTTCATTATTTTTTATTTCCTTTTCTGATTGAGGGTAGTAGTAGTGATGTTGTATCTCTGTTGCAACCATCACTATACTCTTTCCTCTCTTTTCTTGAGGATCTAAAGCTTGGTGGATGATCTTCATCAAGATCATCACTCGCTTTTGAAGGAAAGCTTGTATTTGTTCTCTTTCCTTATTTAGATTGATGTTCTTCAGCCTTAGTTCTATTTCTTTTGAGAATCTATGCATGCTATTCATGAATCCTTTGTCATAATAGTGATCCATCATCTTATTGTTCTTGTCCATGATTTTTACCATGAATTCTTCAGGAACCATGATTGATCTAATTATGGTAACTTTTTGTTTCCTAATTTGTAACTTGAAGACTTGATTTCATTAGTGTTTTAGAGTCCTCTATATACTAGTACACTCCCATTGTAGTTTCCCCCTTGTTTAGTACCCTTTTGAACCACCAAATTCGGTTTTATATTCTAAAAACTCTGATTTTTGAAGGCCATTGTCTTTGTTGGTCGACTGAAGCAGTAGACCAATCCAATCGACCAATGAGTACAGCAACCTCATATTTGGTCTGTTTTGGATGATTTGATATCTTTCCTAATATGTTATATACACTTGTTTAGGACCTTCTTTTCAAGTTTAGTCAAGGTATTACTTGATTCCCTAAGATTTCTTTGCGAGTTATATAAGGTAAGGATGGTTATTTCCTTAATTACATAGATGGCATGAATCTAGTTTCTATATTTAAATCTTTGGTTTATTCCTTAATTAGATTCTTACAATGATATACTGCTGTTGCAACTACCTTGATTATAGTAGCATTACTTGTTTATACTAAATTGATTCATGTATGATTTACTTACCAAATATATGCAAGTTGGATGTTATTATTGATTTCTTTCCATATAAGAAGTTACCATATATGTGATGTTATGGATTTATGTTGGTGAATGATTAAGTACGGTTTGGAAAGGGGAGGTGTCCTTTTGACACTTTTGTCCTTGGACAACTACGGGAATATTATGGGATGTTTCCGGAGATGCCCTTTGGACACCTTCCTAAATTGTTGGATGACATATTTAGGGCTTTCTAGTAGTGTTTGGCTAGGATGTCCTGTTATGTCAGACCCTAATCGGAGGGGTATTGAGACCGAATGACCCATGGTAGCAATGGGGATTCATGGGCGCTCAAGACCGGTGACCAACCATTGAGAGGACAGGAATCACATTGTGGGGACCATTTATCGGTAGGGTTGCATATGGATAGACTTGGGCTCATGGGGGCTCAAGACCGGTAACCAACCCATGAGGGGACGTGAGAGCTTCCCGTTTACCATATGTGGATGACCTATAGGGTTGATGAGTCCGTAATAAGGGACTATGAGGACTCTAGTGTGAAGGATACCGGAAAGGATCACCAGGGGCGAGGAGGGATGTATCTGGATCTGACTTGATGTAACTGAGTAGGAGACTTGCATTTGGTTAGGCTTTGACCCTGACATGCACCAGTACTTAGACCAATGGTGATGTGAGAGAGTGGTGACTTAACCCCCAGCTATGGAATGTCCCGAGGGATGCCGGACCCACTACCAAAAGGCGTTGTATGATGAGACCTTTCTAAAGAAGTACGATGCTATGACTTAAAGCATGTCTGCCAATAGAGACCAACAAACATAGAGTTAGAATCATATTGCATCATGTGTTTCATATCATATAGCATTTTACTTTGGTTTGAAATCCTGCTATTTATGTTGTTATGGATTAACTGCCTTACTGAGTTTCTTTGAAACTCATTCCTTTTGTAAAATGTATTGTTAGATTTCTCTACAGGTTCTGAGTATCATGACTGCTCGTATGAAGAAGCGCAAGGAGAAGAAGCATATCTCCAGGAAGGTGATTGCGGTTACGACAATTACACTGAAGATTCCGCGCGTGGTTATGCTGCGTACGATGCTTAGTTCGACCATAGAGTGGAAGTGCCCTTGCACCATTTTTGAGATTTATACTTATAGAGATGTTGTCTATAAGATTGAGAAAATTTTAGTTACTTATTGTACCTGCTATTGGGATTAGTTTTCATTCCTTTCCCTTTTCTTTTAGTACTACTTTCCGCTGGTTGTAGAGTGGGATTTCACCTCACTTTATTTATTGATTTAGACATTCTGATTGTTTTTCGTACTTTTATTATATATGATTTACTTTTTCCTTATTCGGATCTTTTGTTTATCTTTGGCACATTGATTATTTTTGTTCATGATTATGTTATTGTATATGTGGGAGGCTGATTACCTCGATACTTGATCTTCGGGGTTGTGTATCACACACTCGGGTATGCAAGGTAGGGTACCGGCTGGGTGGATGTGACACAAGGTGTTGGCGGTTATGAAGATCTCGGTGATGATCCCTCGTGTGATCAGGCTACGTACCATGATTACCTCAACCGTGGAGTGGAAGTGGCTATGCTTGATTTCTAAAGTTTATACTTATAAGGATGTTCTTTATAAAGTAGAAGACATTGTAGTTTAGTTTGATTATTATTTCCTTACTTTTTTTGGAAACAGTTGTAATCCTCTTCTTGACTTTTGAACTACATTCCGTTGTAACTGTGGGGTGAGATTCGGCTTCACTCTACCCTTTTTGATTATACACATATATTTTGTTATCATTTTTTGCACTCTGATTATATTGTCATTCTCTTTTCTTATCTTGATCTCTTATTTATATTATTACACATTGATTATATTCTGTTCATGATTATGTTATTGTGCATGTGGGAGGATGATTTCCTCGATACTTGTTCTTTGGGGTTGTGGATCACATACATGGGTATGCCATGTAGGGTACCTGTTAGGTGGATGTGACAGAGTGGTATCAGAGCCCAAAGTTCAAGGAAATCCTAACCACAGAAAACAATGACGGAACATTCCTAAGTCATAAATTCAAAAATGACTCAATTATTCTTAGAAGTGAATAATAGAACACTGGAACTAGAAACTTAATTAATGAAGCATAATTGGTTATTTGAATAATACACAATAATTATGATTAAACAAACATCACATAATGCAATAAAAGAAAAGTGCATAATACACAATAATAAAGTGAAACAAAGTGAATTCATTTATTTTAAGAAATTTCTACAATGAGTACATCTAATGAAGCATAAAAATAAAATCCTAAATAGAGTCTATCTAGGTGATCGCCTCTAATTTCTAAGTACTCTGAAGTCCTTTGCTATCTGTGTGAGCTGAAACTCTATCCGCTCTTGTCTCAACTCTATCTGCTCTTGCCTCGACTCCATAGTACTATACACCTGCTCCTATCTGACCTCCATCCTCTCCAGCATGGAAGTCATGGATCTCATCTATGCACTCAAATCAGAATTCTCTGGAACGGTGTGTGAAGAGCCTCTGATCTCTAAATGCGATGATGTGGGGATCTCATGATGCTCCGGATCAGCCTCATGCATCTCTGTATCATCTCCGGCCTGATCATCACTATCTGGAGCGACATCCTCTCCTCCACCATCGAACTCTTCATCTCCTCCTCTGAGTCTCATCATCCTCACCCTCGGATCTCTCAGTTTGGGTGAGCTGCATCTGTCGAATAGTCCTCATCCCGATCACATATCCCAGAGCTCCAGTGACCACCTTTGTGTCCTCTAGCCTCACCCCAAAGTCTCGAAAGACCAATGTAAGTAATCTCCCAAAACAAAGGTTCCTCATACTCGGATGCGCCACTAGATCTATAATGACGTTCTGGGTAATGTAGGATAAGTCAATCTGAAATCCCATGTAGATGCGATATATGACTAGGGCCTCCATCACTGTGACCCTATGATGATGTCTGGCCTTCGGTATGATGTTTCGGCCCACAATGCGACCGATAATCCTTGCCGAATCCATCATCTGTCCACTGTTTTGTGGAGCGTAGCACTTTCGGTTGTTACAAAGAGTGGAACATATCTCGCGAAGCTCATATGGCAACAAGTAGCTATCCACCTCAGCTCCTGTAGGTATCCACCTGCACTCGTGTGGATAATAAGGCACCTGAAGAATCTGAGCCAGCATCCTCGTGGAAAACCTAATTTGTGTCTCCCGAACCCGGCTCTTTATGATCAGTTGAAATGGATGGCCCCGACCTCTGGCTTCCTCAGTAGATGAGAGGTTGCTGAAGAACAACCTTACTAGCTCAAGGTACATGGGCAAGTCTGCCATGAAGAGATGAGTTCACTCCATAGTGTCAAATCTCTGTCGGATCCTGAATACCCTAAGTTTTGGTAGGTGAAGTAGTCGCCTGAACTTGATACGACAGTACTCGAAGTACGCCTCGTACAGGAACTCTGCGTGCGACGTATCAAACCGGTCAAGTCATAGAACCTCCGCTCGTGGCTGAGTTGGAACCTGACCTCTACCTCTCCTAGCACCCACTAGGTGACATCAACCCCAACCTCGTGCTCGTCCCTGCATAGTGTGTATGTCTGTGGAAAAGACAAAGGACGTCAATTGTCAGTGTTTTGAAAAATTCAGCAAGAAGGGCATTTTTGTAATTTTCCAGAAATTTTAAATTTTGGGGAAAATGCAAATTAAACATACTAGCATGTGCGTAATACTTGGAATAACATGTTAAGATGTTTTATTTGAAGAAAATCCATCGAAATCTTGGTCTAAAGTTATAAATTCAGCAAGAAGGAAAATTAGGGATTTTTGCAAATTAGGTCAAAATTGAAATTTTTGAAATTTTGAAATTGGTTGAACTAAACTACATGTATACATCTACAATATCATTTTAAGCATGTAGCATTTGATTTCGTGCGAAAACTCCTAGCGGTTTGTGAGAAATCGAAGTTTTCCTAAAATTTGGAGCTTTTAGTTGAGATAGTGGTGAAAAAGTGCTAAATTGTGTTAGAACTTGTTGTCTAAGCATTGCATTGTGTTAAAAACTCATGGAACATGTTTCTAAGTGTTCCTAGACATGATTTCTAACAATAGACACAAGCAAAACATGATTTTTGTTGAAGTGTAAGCATGAGAAGATGCATTTGAGAGAGAGAAAGAGTGTTTACCTTGTATGATGATCTAAGTGTGATGTAGAGTTGTTGTTGAAGCACCAAACTAACTTGGAAACACTTAGAAAGACCTTAGAACCTCTTCTGCAGAGCTCCCTCTCAAGTTTGCTAAGGTAGAAATGAGTTTGTAATGAAGCTTGGTGACTTAAAACCTGATTTTTCGCGTACTGCCAAGCTTGGTTGACTGGGCCAATCGACCAAGCAGTTGACCAACAGTCACAGTAGCTCCAATTTCTGGTGAATTTTGAAAAAAATGTGATTTTTGCCCTATGATTGTTTATTTGATGATTAAATGGATCTATATAAGCCTGATTTAAGATTTCCAATCATAATGTGGTTTATGTTGAATCTTCGATTTTCAGTGTTTTTGATATTTTCGGTTTTGCAAAATGGTTTTATTGATAAATCATCATGTTGGATCCAGCAACAATGGGAATGAAGAGATACCAAACGGTGGTTCTGATCAGCAGACCCATACTGATGATCAAACTACTAATGACATACCCGATGCCCCGAACATAGGAAGTTTCCGTGATATTGCCAATATCATGGGCAATATGATGCAGCAACAAGCAAACCAGTTTAATCAGATGCTGATGGGTTTCATGACTCTTCACAATGAGACTCGTACTGGTGTGAACGGAAACCCTAATACCGCAGTCTCGAATGTGGAAAGGTTGGCTGGAACTCCTCATACACGTTTGATGGAGAGTTTCTTAAAGTTGCAAGTGCCCACCTTCATCGGAGTATCCAAAGGTACCTTGTTTCCGAATAAGTGGCTGCGAGAGCTAGAGAAAGTTTTCCATCATCTATAGTGTTCTGAAGCTCAGAAGATTTTGTTCTCTTAGCAAAAGCTCCAGCACGAAGTTGGCACTTGGTAGACCTCCACTCAGCCCATTTTAGAAGAGCTGCATGCAGGTGTTGTGACTTGGGAAATTTTCAAAGAGGATTTTTGCAAGAATTATTTCCCTGAAGCTTTCAAGGATGTAAAGGAAGCCGAGTTTATGGCTCTTGTGCAAGGACCCCTATCTATGTTGATTACCAACAGAAGTTCGAAGAACTTTTCTTCTTTGCTCCTGACTCCTTGAAGCCTGACCGTGCGAATGCAAAGAAATTCTTCAAAGGATTGCGATGTGAAATCCATCCCTATCCTTACCCTGACCTTGACCTGAAAACCCTGTTGTTTGAAGGTCCGAAGACCCGAAGTAAAGGAAGAAGCCAACTATGGGCCATATCAGTGGAAGGCATGGTGTTTGACCCAGAACCCATGGAAGTTGATGATGGTGTTCCATACTTGGAAGCTTGTTCAGAACTAGAAAGGAAACTACACCTTGTTGGAGATGAGTCTAGTTGATGGACTTAAAGTATAGTTAGACATGATTTGAAGGCATTTCTCTATACTAGGTAGGTCATATGTTGTGTTAGGAGAAGCTCATTAGGTTTGGACTTGAGTTGGGCCTTCAATTCCATGTCTTGGCCTTGCTGACTGGCTTGGTCGATTGGGTGGTCGAGTTGGGCCAATCAACTAACCAATCCACCAACAGGGTCGGAATCTGACATAATCTTCTATTTAGGTCTGTTGATGCTCTATTTAATAGGAGTACGAGTTTCATAGCCTCCTTTGTTTCTAAAACCCTCAGAGAACGTGGGAAGACTCTCTCAAAGCATCTCCTTGGTGATTGTGAAGAACTTTCAAGATCTCAAACTTCTCATCTCCGATTCTTCAATCTAAGGTTAGTAATCGCTCTTATGTTGTATTGATCTACTCCTGCTGCATCTTATTCTTGTGGTTGAGACTAAGAAGAAGATGCTACATCCTTCCAACCATCTCTTCTACAATCTCCTTCCATTCTCAAGGTTTTATGACATTTACATTGATCTTCACCGTGATCCTTGTGAAATCCTCATGAAACTATGATCACCCTCTAGATTTGATTTCTCAAGCATGATAGATCTGTTTTGCATGATGATTTCATGTATGATCTCTTGCTTATCATCTACTAGAATGAGATATGATCATCTCTAGTTTTCCTTTGGTTCATAGCATGTTTTCATAAAAAACTAGGGATTTTATCAAATTAGAAAGTCATGATTTCAAATTAGTAAGTAGTGTTTTTGATCATTGTTAGTGGCTAATCTATACTATTTTAGTGTTAGATTACTGTTCTAGAGGTTTCCTCCAAGTTTCGTAGAGTTTTGGATCTTGTAGATTGAGTTTCGGATCAAAAATCACATTTTTGCTTCTTACTGTTTCAGGTGGTTGATTGCTTGGTCGACTGGACCCAGCTACCACCTAATCGACCAAGCAAGACAATAGCTCTGTTTTTTGCTCAATTTGATTCGTTTGATCTTCGATCTTTTAGGCCTCTTTTCTAATGTTGTATCTATGATTGCTTAGGGTTTATTTGCTAAGTTTGGAACCACTCTCTTTGATCTTCGAATATTCTTCAAGCTATTTAAGGTAAGGACAGTTATTTCCATAATTACATAGATTGCTTGAATCTTAGTTTCTATTTTGGGATTCTATTAGATTCACTACCATAAATGTATTTTCTTATTATTCTATTACTGATGCAAGTACTTTGACTATAGTAGTATCATGTTCATGTATTCTTTCGATTTTGAATACTTATTCTTATCAGTTATATATGCGATTGATCATGTTTATGTGTATCTTTCTATATGATGAGATATCGGTTGTGTATGTCACATCCACCTAGCTGGTACCCTACTTGGCATACCCAAGTGTGTGATCCACAGCCCCGAAGATGAAGTATCGAGGGAATCAACCTCCCACATAGACAATAACATAATCATGAACATAAATAATCAATGTGCAAAATATAAATGAGAGATCCAAATAAGGAAGGAATAAAATCCAATATCATCAGAGTATGAAAGACAATCAAAATGTCAAAATCATAAAGTAAAGTGAGGCAGAAATCTCACTCTACCGACAGCGGAATAGGAGTTCAAAAAGAAAAGGAAAAGGGATAGAAACTAATCCCAGTAGCAAGTACAATGAGTAACTAAATTGTTCTCAATCTTATAAACAACATCTCTATAAGTATAAATCTCAAAAATGGAGCAAGGGCGCTTCCACTCTATGGTCGGACTAACCATCGTACGCAGCATAACCACCTGTGGAATCTTCAGTGTAATTGTCGTAACCGCAATCACCTTCCTGGAGATATGTCTCTTCTCCTTGCGCTTCTTCATACGAGCAGTCATGATACTCAGTACCTGTAGAGAAATCTAACAATACATAGCACAAAAGGAGTGAGTTTCAAAAGAAACCTAGTAAGGCAGTTAATCCATAATAACATAAATAGCAGGATTTCAAAGCAAAGTAAGATGCAATATGATATGAAACATATGATGCATTATGATTCTAACTCTATGTATGCTAGTCTCTATTGGCAGACATTCTTTAAGTCATAGCACCGTACTTCTTTATGAAGGTCTCATCACACAATGCCTTTTGGTAGTGGGTCCGGCATCCCTCGGGACATTCCATGGCTGGGGTTTAGGTCACCGCTCTCTCACATCACCATTGGTCTAAGTACTGGCGCATGTCAGGGTCAAAGCCTAGCCAAATGCAAGTCTCCTACTTAGTCACATCAACTCAATTCCAAATATGTCCATTCCTCGCCCCTGGTGATCCTTTCCGGCATCCTTCACACTAGAGTCCTCATAGTCCCTGACTACGGACTCATCAACCCTATTGATTATCCACATATGGTAAACGGGAAGCTCTCATGTCCCCTCACGGGTTGGTTACCGGTCTTGAGTGCCCGTGAGCCCAAGTCTATCCATATGCAACCCTACCAATAAATGGCCCCCACAATGTGATTCCTGTCCTCTCACGGGTTGGTTACCGGTCTTGAGCGCCCATGAATCCCCATTGCTACCATGGGTTGTTCAATCTCAATACCCCTCTGATTAGGGTCTGATATAACGGGACATCCTAGCCAAACACTACTAGATAGTCCTAGATATGTCAACCAACAGTTTAGGTAGGTGTCCAAAGGGCATCTCTGGAAACATCCCATAATATTCCTGTAGGTGTCCAAGGACAGAAGTGTCAAAAGGACACCTCCCCTTTCCAAACCATACCTAATCATTCACAATCATAAATCATTCATATCACAAATATAGTAACTTCTTTTATGGAAAGAAATCAATAACAACATCCAACTTGTATATAAATGGTAAGTAAATCATACGTGAACTAATTGGCATAAACAAGTAATGATACTGTAATCAAAGTAGTTGCATCAGTATTCAGCCAATATAAGAATCTATTTATAGAAGTAAATCAAAGAGATTCAAATATGGAAACTAAATCATGAAATCTATGTAATTAAGGAAATAGCTATTCATACCTTAATTACTTCGCAAAGGATGGGGATCAAGTAAGATCTTGTCTAAACTTGGAAAGAAAGTCCTAAACAAGTATATATAACATATTAGGAAAGATACCTAGAAGGAAAGAGATCAAATCATCCAAAACAGACCAAATATGAGGTTGCTGTTCTCATTGGTCGATTGATTGGTCTACTACCTCAGTCGACCAAGTAGTCGACCAACAAAGACAGTGAATAATAAAAATCAGAGATTTCTGATTACAAATCCGAATTTGGTGATTCAAAAGGACTTCAAACAAAAGGGAATATGCAAGGATAGTATGTTGGTATAAAGAGGACTTCAAAACCCTAATAATATCAAGTCTTCAAGTTACAAATTAGGAAACAAAAACTTACCATAATTAGATCAATCATGGTTCTTGAAGAAATCATAGAAAAATCATGGATGAGAAACTATAGGATGATGGATTACTAATCTGATAAAGGAATCATGAAAAGCATGCATAGATCTTCTAGAAAAATAGATCTAAGAATGAAGAACATCAATCTAAAAAAGGAAAGAGGATGAATATATGGTTTCCTTCAAAAACGAGTGATGATCTTGATGAAGATCATCCACCAAGCTTTAGATCCTTAGGAAAAGAGAGAAGATGAGTAGAGTGATGGTTGCAACATCATCTCTACTGTCCTCCAACAGAAAAGGAAAGAAAAACAATGGAGAATCAAATATGAAGCATAGAAGAGGATGATCACATACCTTTTTGTGTAAATGCAAGAGATTTGATGAAGATCCGTCAAGAAAATCACCAAGGATGCAGAGGAGATGACTTGAGGAGAGCTCTAGTTCATTTCAAAGAGTTTGGAGGCACAAAAGACGAATTAGATTCGAAGTTGGGCTTAAATAGAGAAGCCAAGACCTAATTCAACAAAACTGGACCCATTGGTCGATTGATTGGTCGACTGGCCCAATCGACCAAGCAGGACAGGAAGTCCAAAACAGGGAAATGAAGGCTATGATCAAATCCAAACATGAAGGGGTTTTGCACACACACCAAGTGGCCTACCTAGTAGATAGAAATGCCTTCGAACCAAGTCAGAGAGTACTCCAAGTCCATCAACTAATTCCTTCTTCATCAGGGTGCAGTTTCCATAAATGGAACACTATCATCAACACTCATGGATTCTAAGCCAAACACCAAGTCTTCCACAGAGATGACCCATAGTTGACTTCTTGCCTTACTTCGGGTTGTCGGACCTACAAACAATAGGGTTTTCGGGTGAAGGTTATGGCTGGTTTTCACAGTGTATGTTGTGACTGATTGAGAATGTGATTGATTAGGTATGATTTGGGATTGGGAAGTGTCCTTTTGACATTTCTGTCCTTGGACATCAGTGGGAATAGTATGGGATGTTTCCAATGGTGCCCTTTGACACTTTCCCGAATAATTGATTGTCATACCTAGGGCTTTTCTAGCAGTGTTTGGCTAGGAATACCCCTGTTATATCAGACCCGATTTGGAAGGGTATTGAGACCGAACGACCCATTCTAGCAATGGGGATTCATGGGCGCTCAAGACTGGAAACCAACCCGTGAAGGGACATGAATCACATTGTGGGGGCCATTTGTTGGTAGGGTTGCAAATAGTAGACTTGGGCTCATGGACGCTCAAGACCAGTAACCAATTCGTGAGGGGACATGAGAGCTTCCCGTCTGTTATTTGTGGATGACCAGTAGGGTTGATGAGTCCGTAGTCAAGGACTATGCTGACTCTAGTGTGAAGGATACCGGAAAGGATTGCCAGGGGTGAGGAATGGATGTATCTGGATCTGAGTTGATATGACTAAGTAGATGACCTACATTTGGCTAGGTTTTACCTTGACATGCGCCAATACTTAGACCAATGGTGATGTGAGAGAGCGATGACTTATACCCCAGCCATGGATTGTTCCGAGGGATGCCGGACCCACTAGCAAATGACGTTGTGTGATTGAGACCTTCCTAAAGAAGTATGGTGCTATGACTTAAAGCATGTCTGCTAATAGAGACCAGCATACATAGAGTTAGACTCATACATTCATTGTTTGTTTCATATCACATTGCATCATGCTATGTTTTGCAATCATGTTATTTATGTTGTTGTGGATTAACTTGCCTTGCTGAGTTCTTTTGAACTCACAACTTTTTGTGCAATATATTTTGTTACATTACTCTACAGGTATTGAATATTATGAAGGCCAGTATAAGGAAGCACAAGCTGAAGAATCTTACTACACGCAAGGTGCTGGAACTATGAAGATCACGTTGAGGAATCCTCGTGTGATCATGTTACGTACCATGATTAGCCCTACCATGGAGTGGGAACGTTTGTGCGTGGTTGATGGAGTCTATGTTTATGAAGACGTTCTTATAAAGTAGAAGACTCTTTAGTTTAGTTTGATTATCATTTCCTTACTTTCCTTTAAGAAGAATTGTATTTTCTCTTTGATTTATGAGCTACATTCCGCTGTAATTGTGGAGTGAGATTCCGCCTCACTCTACTCCTTTTTGATTATATATATATTTGGTATCATTTTCCGCACTTTGATTACATTGTCATTTCTTTCCTTATTTGGATCTCTTGTTTATATCATTTTACATTGATTATATTCTGTTCATGATTATGTTATTGCTTATGACTATGAAGATAAGCTTGATGATTTCCTCGATACTTGTTCTTTGAGACTGTGGATCACACACTCGAGTATGCCAAATAGGGTACTGGCTGGGTGGATGTGACATATGGCCTGCAACCGGGCGTATCTCACTGTTAAACCTATTGAGAGCTATGCCCAAGTGGTCCAGAATTCAAAAAAGTTGGAAGAGACTAAGAAGGAGAGCGCTCGAGTGCAAAGACCGTGGCAGTCAAGGAATCCTGGCTTAGTTGACCGTACTGAGTGGCCATTTGTTAGACCTATACCATACCTGTCACATCCCCCCAGCCGGTAACCTAACTAGCATACCCGGGTGTGTAATCCACAGCCCCGAAGATCAAGTATCGAGGAAATCATCCTCCCACATATGCAATAACATAATCATGAACAGATAAAATCAAGTGTAATATTATAAATAAAAGATCTAATCAGGAAAAGTAAATCAGTATAATTAGAGTGCAGAAATGATACCAGATGTAAGCACATTAAAAAGAAGTAGAGTGAGGTGGAAACTCACTCCACAGTTACAGCGGAATGTAGCACATAAGTCTAAAAAGAATTACAACCGTTTCTAAAGAAAAGTAAGGAAAGAAAATCAAACTGAATTATGAGTTTTCTATCTTATAGATAACATCTTCAAAGTAATGGACTTCATCAATCCAACAGAGATGTTCCAACTCTACGTTACTTCTAATCTTAGTACGCAACTTGATCGCCCCAGGAATTATCAGGGTTATCTTCATAGTTGCCAGTACCTTTCGTGTAGTATGCTTCATCGGTTTGCGCTTCATCGTACTGTCCTTCATAGTAGTCAGTACCTGTGGAATAGTCTAACCAAAAAGATTGCACAAAAAGGAGTGAGTTCGAATGAACTCAGCAATGCAAGTTAACTCATAACAACATAAATAACATACAATAGATCATAACAAGATGCAATGCAATATGAAACAGATAACGTATATATGCATCTAAACTCTATGTATGCAGCTCTCATGTCCTCTCACGGATATAACTCACCAGTCTTAAGTGCCCTTGAGCCTAAGTCTATCCATATGCAACCCTACCTATAAATGGCCCCCACAATGTGATTCCCGTCCTCTTATGAATATAACTCACCGGTCTCGAGTGCCCGTGAATCCCCATTGTTGCCACAGGTCATTCGGTTTCAATACCCTTCCGAATCGGGTTTGATATAACGGGGACATCCTAGCCAAACATTGCTAGACAGCCCTAGGTATGACAACCAATGATTCGGGAAAGCGTCGATGGGCATCTTCGGAGAACATCCCATACAATTCCGTCGGATGTCCAAGGATAGAAGTGTCAAAAGGACACCTCTCAATCCCAAACCATACCTAATCAAACACATTCTCAGATCAGTCATGACATACAAAATCAACAACTCATCATACAAAGAGAATGTAAAAGCATAATCCAATCATTAAACCATATGCAGTAATAAGCATTTCATATAATCTTGAATAATGAAAAAGAAGACATAAGTGAAGTGCTACTGTACTTACAGTAGTACATCAGAAGTATAAAATACAAGAATAGTAAATAAACTCAGAGTTTCTTAAAGTAGAAACCAAAGAGTACGCGATCTATGTTACTATGAAATAACTATCCTTACGTTGATTATTGTCGAATATAATCCAAAGATCAAAGAGAGAGGTTCCAAACTTAGCAAATAAACCCCTAACAATCATAGATACAGCATTAGGAAAGATGCCTAAAAGATCAGAGAGCAAACAAATAGAGCGAAAAACAAAGCTACTGACTTCATTGGTCTACTAACCCAGTCGATCAATCAGTCGACCAACAGAGTCAGTACAATGCAAAAACAAGAATTCTGAACCGAAACTCAATCTACAGGGTTCAAAACTTCACGAAACTTTGAGGAAAACTATATGATAGTATTCTAACACTAAGGGAGTAAAGATCGAGCACTAATAATGAGTAAAGACATTACCTTCAATTTAAAATCATGGTTTCCACAATTGGGTGAAAACCCTAGAATTCGAAAAGAATAAACTATGGAACTCACAGAAAAGGCAAGGGATGATTTATATCTCATCCAAGAAAAAGGTAATCAGAATCAATTACAAGTACGTCATGAAAATCAGATTTAAATGGTTACGAAATCATATCCATAAGAAGAACTAGGGTTTCAAACGGATCCTACAAGAATTAGGGTTGAGATCTCTATGCTGATCATAAACCCTAAAGATAGAATGAGATCATGGAAGAGATGGTTGCAAGAATGCAGCATCTTCTTCCCAATCTCAATCAAGAACAAGATCGAAGAAAGAGTAATTTACAATTCAAAAGAGATACCAACCTTAGACTGAAAGATTGGAGATGAGAGGCCTCAAATCTAGCAGCGGAATCTTCGAAATCACCGAAGAGAGTTTCAAACGAGTCTTCCCACATTCTCAGAGTGTTTTGGAGGCACAGGATACTAAGAAACACGAAGTGTGTTTAAATAGAGAGTGAAAAACCCTATTGGAGTTTCTCGGATTTAGCACACCATTGGTTGATTGATTGGTCTATTGACCCAGTCTACCAATCAGGTCAGCAAAGTTCAAACAGGGAATTGAAGGATCAAATGGACACTAAACCTCAAGGGCTTTTGCACACACATCAAGTGACATACCTTGTGTGTAGAAATGCCTTCAAACCAAGTTAGATAATACTCCAAGTCCTTCAACTAATCTCATCTTCAGACAGGTGCAGCTTCCTTTCAAGATCTACACAGACTTCGCAGTATGGAACACCAACATCAATCTCCATGGGTTCTTGGTCAAACACCATGTCTTCTACTGAGATGGCCCATAGTTGGCTTCTTCCTTTACTTCGGGTCTTCGGACCTATAAACAACCGGGTTTCCTAGTCAGGGTTAGTGCTAGGATAGGGCTGGATTTCACATTCTCCTCCCCTTAAAGAAATTTTGTCCTTGAAATTGAAAGCGTACCTGAACTTCCAAAAAGGTGCGGAAACTTCTTTTTCATATCTTCTTCCTTCTCAAGAAGCTTCTTCAGGGGTATGGTTCTTCCACCGAATCTTCACCAAAGGGATGGTGCGATTCAGTAGTTGCTTGTCCTTCTTATCCAATATTTCAGCTGGCTCTTCATCATAGGTAAGATCAGCACTAAGTCCTTCGGGCGCTTGTTGTAGTATGTGTTCCGGATTCTCTATGTATTTTCGAAGCATCGAAACATGAAACACATTATGCCCTGCAGCAAGAGATGGAGGCAAAGCCAAATGATACGCAATAGGTCCTACCTTCTCAAGATTCTCGAAGGGTCCAATGTAACGAGGCTTAAGCTTTCCCTTGACATTGAATTTCATTACACCCTTCATAGGTGAAACCTTCAAGAAAATTTTCTCCCCAATTTGGAATTCCAAATCGGTCCTTCTCTTATTAGCATAGGATTTCTGTCTTGACTGAGCAGACTTAATCCTTTCTCTAATCATGTCGACCATTGTGCTTGTAGCTTCAATCATTTCTGGACCTAAGACTTTCCTTTCACTAGTCTCAGTCCAATACAAGGGTGTCCTACAAGTATTACCATACAAAGCCTTGAATGGAGCCATGCCTATTGTTGCTTGATAATTGTTGTTATAGGCAAACTCAACCAAAGCTAAGTGTTCATCCCAATTTCCACCCATGTCCACTACACAAGAACTAAGCATATCTTCCAAAGTTTGAATTGTCCTCTCAGATTATCCATCAGACTGTGGATGATGAGCTGTACTCAAGTTTAATTGGGTTCCCAAGGCCTTTTGCAAACAATTCCAAAACCATGAGGTGAACCTAGGATCACGATCAGAAACAATACTCACTGGCACTCCATGCAGATGAACTACATTATCCACATATAGCCAAGCTAGCTTATCCAATGTATGAGTGATCTTCATAGGAATGAAATGGGCTGATTTGATCAACCTAACGACAATTACCCATACTGTGAAACACAGCCCTAACCTTGACCCTGAAACCCTGTTGTTTGTAGGTCCGACAACCTGAAGTAAAGCAAGAAGTCAACTATGGGCCATCCCAGTGGAAGACTTGGTGGCTTGCTTAGAATCCATGAGAGTTGATGTCAATGTTCCATATATGGAAACTGCACCCTGATGAAGATGGAATTAGTTGATAGACTTGGAGTACCCTCTGGCTTGGTTCGAAGGCATTTCTACCTACTAGGTAAGTCACTTAATGTGTGTGCAAAACCCCTTTATGTTTGGATTTGATTTGAGCCTTCATTTCCCTGTTTTGGAATTGCTGTCCTGATTGGTCGACCAATCAATCGACCAATGAGATCTGATTTTGCTGATTAGGTCTTTGCTTGCTCTATTTAAGTCCAATCTCGAGTCTACTTCATATTTTCTGCCTCCAAACTCTTTGGAATGTACCAGAGCCCTCTGCAAGTCATCTCCCTTGCATCCTTGGTGATTTTCTTGACGGATCTTCGTTAAATCTCGTGCTTTTACACAAAAAGGTATGTGATCATCCTCTTCTATGTTTCATCTTTGATTATTCATTCATTTTTTTTCCTTTTCTGATTGAGGACAGTAGAAGTGATATTGTATCTTTGTTGCAACCATCACTATACTCTTTTCCTCTCTTTTCCTAAGGATCTAAAGCTTGGTGAATGATCTTCATCAAGATCATCACTCGCTTTTGAAGGAAAACATGTATTCATTCACTTTCCTTATTTAGATTGATGTTCTTCAGTCTTAGATCTATTTTTCTTGAAGATCTAGGCATGCTTTTCATGATTTCTTTATCACAATTAGTGATCCATCATCCTATTGTTATTGTCCATAATTTTTACTATGAATTCTTCAAGAACCATGATTGATCTAATTATGGTAACTTTTTGTTTCCTAATTTGTAACTTGAAGACATTTTGAAGTCCTCTATATACTAGTATATCATCATAGTAGTTTCCCCCTTGTTTAATACCCTTTTGAACCACCAAATTCGGTTTTATATTCTAAAATTTCTGATTTTGAAGGCCAATGTCTCTGTTGGTCGACTGAGGCAGTAGACCAATCAATCGACCAATGAGGGCAGCAACCTCATATTTGGTCTGTTTTGGATGTTTTGATATCTTTCCTTTTAGGTATCTTTCCTAATATGTTATATACACTTGTTTAGGACTTTCTTCCCAAGTTTAGTCAAGGTCTTACTTGATTCCCTAAGATCCTTTGCGAGTTATATAAGGTATGGATGGTTATTTCCTTAATTACATAGATTGCATGAATCTAGTTTCTTTATTTGAATCTTTGGTTTATTTCCTTAATTAGATTCTTACAATGATATACTATTGATGCAACTATCTTGATTACAGTAGCATTACTTGTTTATACTAAATTGATTCATGAATGATTTACTTACTAATTATATGCAAGTTGTATGTTGTTATTGATTTCTTTCTATATAAGAAGTTACCATGTATGTGACATGATGTATTTATGCTTGTGAATGATTAAGTATGGTTTGGAAAGGGGAGGTGTCCTTTTGACACTTCTATCCTTGGACAACTATGGGAATATTATGGGATGTTTCCGGAGATGCCCATTGAACACCTTCCTAAACTGTTGGATGACATATTTAGGGTTGTCTAGTAGTGTTTGGCTAGGATGTCCTATTATGTCAGACCCTAATCGGAGGGGTATTGAGACTGAACGACCCATGGTAGCAATGGGGATTCATGGGCGCTTAAGACCTGTAACCAATCCGTGAGATGACAGGAATCACATTGTGGGGGCCATTTATTGGTAGGGTTGCATATGGCTGGACTTGGGCTCATGGGCGCTCAAGACCGGTAACCAACCCATGAGGAGACGTGAGAGCTTCCCGTTTACCATATGTGGATAACCAGTAGGGTTGATGAGTCCATAGTCAGGGACTATAAGGACTCTAGTGTGCAGGATACCAGAAAGGATCGCCAGGATCTGACTTGATGTAACTAAGTAGGAGACTTGCATTTGGCTAGGCTTTGACCCTGACATGCACCAGTACTTAGACCAATGGTGATGTGAGAGAGTGATGACTTAACCCCCAGCCATGGAATGTCCCGAGGGATGCTGGACCCACTACCAAAAGGCGTTGTGTGATGAGACCTTCCTAAAGAAGTACGGTGCTATGACTTAAAGCATGTCTGCCAATAGAGACCAGCATACATAGAGTTAGAATCATAATGCATCATGTGTTTCATATCATATAGCATTTCACTCTACTTTGAATTCCTGCTATTTATGTTGTTATGGATTAATTACCTTACTGGGTTTCATTACTCATTCCTTTTTGTAGAATGTCTTTTGTTAGATTACTCTATAGGTACTGATGACTATGAAGGTCAATATGAGGAAGCACAAACTGAAGAGGCATACTTCACGCAAGGTGCTGGCAACCATGAAGATTACATTGAGGATTCCTCAAGTAGTCTTACTTGTTACCAGGACTAGCCCTACCGTGGAGTGGGAACTTCTGAGCGTCATTGATGAAGTCTATGTTTATGAAGACATTCTCTATAAAGTAGAATAGACTTTAGTTTAGTTTGTTATATCTTTCTTTCTTATCTTAGAACCAAATGTAATCTTTTTTTTGACTTATGATCTACTTTTCCACTGGTTGTAGAGTGGGATTCCGCCTCACTTTACTTATTGATTTAGACATTTTGATTGTCTTTCATACTCTGATGATATGTGATTTATTCTTTCCTTATTTGGATCTTTTGTTTATCTTTTGCACATTGATTATTTATGTTCATGATTATGTTATTGTCTATGTGGGAGGTTGATTACCTCGATAGTTGATCTTCGGGGCTGTGGATCACACACTCGGGTATGCCAGGTAGGGTACCGGCTGGGTGGATGTGACACATACATTGTCATTACCTTTACTTGTCCGAGGCAAGCTAGTCACGAAGTCTATAGAGATATCTTCCCACTTCCAACCGGGAATAGGAAGAGGCTGAAGTAATCCAAAGGGGGTTGATGAATGGCTTTCACACGCTGACAAGTCTCGCACTTGGCAACAAAATCATCAACATCGGCCTTAAAACCAATCCTCCAAAAATGTTCTCTTAAGTTTTTATACATCTTTGTGCTTCCAGGGTGTATTGTAAAGATCCACTGGTGTGCTTCGTTCAATATCTCTTTCTTGATTTCTTCATTAGCTGGCACACAAAGTCTACCTCTAAACAATAGGGCACCATCCATAGATATACCAAAGTCAAGGTCTAAATTAGGATTCGAAAGAAATCTTCTCAATATTTTCTTTAAATTCCTGATCAGAACCTTGTAGAGCAACAATTCTGTCTCTAAGGGTGGATCTTGCTGTCATAGCAGACAAAACAACTTCCGAACCTTCAGGGACAACTTCCAAACAAAAATCTGAAATCCAAGACAACAGACGTTGACTTAGAGCATTCAAGTCCAATACTTTCTTCTGACTTTTCCTGCTAAGAGCATCAGCAACCACATTCGCTTTACCGGGGTGATACTGAATGTCACAGTCATAATCAGAGACCAATTCCAACCATCTTCTTTGTCTCATATTTAACTCCTTTTGGGTAAAGAAGTATTTCAAACTTTTACGATCCGTGAAAATAGAAATTTTCTCACCATAGAGGTAATATCTCCAAATCTTCAAAGCGAAGACAACAACGGGAAGCTCTAAATCGTGAGTGGGGTAATTCTGCTCGTAATCTTTCAGTTGCCAAGAAGCATAGGCTATGACCTTACCATGTTGCATCAACACGCAACTTGTCAATCTATCCTTCAATTCTTGGAAATTCTTCTCACATGCGTCAGCCCAAAGAAACGTCTCTTCCTTTCTAGTCAGCTTAGTTATTGGAGCAGCCAACCTAGAAAATTTCTCGATAAACCTTCTGTAGTAACCTACCAAACCAAGGAAACTTCTTATTTCCGTTACTAACTTTGGTTTTTCCCAATCAGCAACTGCTTATACCTTTTCGGGATCAACACGAATACCTTCAGCTGAAACCACGTGGCCGAGGAATACTACTCTCTTGAGCCAGAAATCACACTTGCTAAACTTAGCATAAAGCTTCTTTTCTCGCAGTCTTTGCAAAGTGAAATCTAGATGCCTTGCATGCACTTCTTCATTCTTCGAGTAAATCAAGATGTCATCGATGAAAACTATCACAAATTTATCAAGTACATCATGAAATACCCGGTTCATGAGGTTCATGAACACAACAGGAGCATCAGTTAAACCGAAAGGCATGACTCAAAATTCATAATGCCCATACCTTGTTCTAAATGCCGTCTTGAAAATATCACTTGACTTCACTTTCAATTGGTGATATCCAGACCTCAAAACAATCATTGAGAACACGGCTACACCCTTCAACTGATCAAAGAGATCATTAATTCTAGGCAGCGTGTATCTATTCTTGATGTTAGCTTGTTCAACTCACGGTAATCAATGCACATATGCATACTACCATCCTTCTTCTTGACAAACAAGACCGGGGCACCCCAAGGTGATACACTAGGCTAAATGAAACTTCTATCTAAGTTTGTAATCGTATTCATTGATGACATCTTGATTTACTCGAAGAATGAGGAAGAGCATGTGGAACATCTGAACTTCACATTGCAAAGGTTGAGAGAAAAGAAACTCTATGCTAAGTTTAGCAAGTGTCACTTTTGGCTCTCAAGGGTAGTGTTTCTTGGCCATGTTGTTTCAGCCGAAGGTATTCGTGTTGACCCGGAGAAAGTGCAAACTGTTACCGATTGGGAAAGACCGAAGACCGTGACTGAGATAAGAAGTTTCCTTGGATTGGCAGGATACTATTGGAGATTTATTGAGAACTTTTCTAGGTTGGCTGCTCCCATGACTAAGCTAACTAGAAAGGAAGAGAAGTTCGTTTGGACTGAAGCTTGCGAGAAGAATTTTGAAGAGCTGAAAGTTAGATTGACAAGTGCCCTGGTTTTAACTATACCTGATAGTTCCGATGGGTTGACAGTCTACACTGATGCTTCCAAGATCGGTTTGGGTTGCGTGTTGATGCAACACAACAAGGTTGTGGCTTATGCCTCTCGGCAATTGAAAGGTTATGAGCGGAATTATCCCACTCACAACTTAGAGCTTGCCGCCGTTGTTTTTGCTTTAAAGATTTGGAGACATAACCTATACGGTGAGAAGATCGCTATCTTCGTAGATCATAAGAGTTTGAAATACTTCTTCACCCAGAAAGAGCTGAATATGAGACAAAGAAGATGGTTGGAGTTGGTTTCTGACTATGATTGCGATATCCAGTATCACCCAGGCAAAGCAAATGTAGTTGAGGATGCTCTTAGTAGGAAAGATCAAAGGAAGGATTTGAACTTGTGTGCCTTGAGTCGACCTTTGTTGTTGTCAATGGAATGGTTTGGCTTAGAAGTGGTTCCTGAGGGTTCGGATTGTATTCTTTATGCCATGACGGCAAGATCCACCCTTAGAGACCGGATTGTTGCCTTGCAGAGTTTTGACCCTGAGTTGAAAGAGAAGATTGCCACAAATTCAGAAATAGACCCTACTTTTAGTACATCTTTAGACGGTACCTTATTGTTTAGAGGTAGACTTTGTGTGCCTGCTGTTGATGAAATTAAGAAGGAAATATTGAAAGAAGCACACCAGTCGATCTTTACAATACACCCTGAAAGTACCAAAATGTATAAAGACTTAAGGGAACATTTTTGGTGGAATGCTTTGAAAGTGGATGTTGAAGACTTTGTTGCCAAGTGCGAGACTTGTCAGCGTGTTAAAGCCGTTCGTCAACCTCCGTCTGGATTGCTTCAGCCCCTTCCTATTCCTAGCTGGAAGTGGAAAGATATCTCCATGGACTTCGTGACTAGCTTGCCGCAGACAAGTAAAGGAAATGACACTATGTGGGTGATTGTTGATAGGTTGACTAAATCAGCCCATTTCATTCCTATGAAGATCACTTACACTTTGGACAAGCTAGCTAGACTTTATGTGGACAATGTGGTTCGTCTATATGGAGTGCCTGTGAGTATTGTTTCTAATCGTGATCCTAGGTTCACCTCAAGGTTTTGGAATGGGTTGCAGAAAGCCTTGGGAACCCAATTGAATATGAGTACAGCTCATCATCCATAGTCTGATGGACAATCTGAGCGGGCAATTCAAATTTTGGAAGACATGCTTAGATCTT
Source organism: Hakea prostrata (assembly GCF_041222555.1). Classification (NCBI taxonomy): domain Eukaryota; kingdom Viridiplantae; phylum Streptophyta; class Magnoliopsida; order Proteales; family Proteaceae; genus Hakea; species Hakea prostrata. The sequence continues at coordinate 11,811,113 of NC_142602.1, forward strand.
GTGTGGTGGATATGGGTGGAAATTGGGATGAACACTTAGCTCTAGTTGAGTTTGCCTAAAATAACAGTTATCAATCAACGATAGGCATGGCTCCATTTAAAGCTTTGTACGGTAACACTTGTAGGACACGTTTGTATTGGACTGAGACGGGTGAAAGAAAAGTCTTAGGCCCAGAAATGATTGAAGCTACAAGTGCAATGGTCGACATGATTAGAGAAAGGATTAAGTCTGCCCAATCAAGACAGAAATCTTATGTCGACAAGAGAAGGACCGATCTGGAGTTTCCAATTGGAGAGAAAGTTTTCCTTAGAGTGCCACCTATTAAAGGGGTGACGAGATTCAATGTGAAGGGAAAGCTTAGCCCTCGCTTGATTGGACCTTATGAAATCTTGGAAAAGGTTGGACCTGTTGCATATTGCTTGGCCCTGCCCCCATCTCTTGCTGGAGTTCACAATGTGTTCCATGTTTCAATGCTTCGAAAATACATAGAGAACCCGGAACACATACTGCAACAAGCACCCGAAGGACTTAGTGCCGATCTTTCTTACGATGAAGGACCAGCCGAAATCCTAGATAAAAAGGACAAGCAGCTGCGGAATCACACCATCCCTTTGGTGAAGATTGGTGGAAGAACCATACCCCGGAAGAATCTTCATGGGAGAAGGAAGACGAAATGAAGGAGAAGTTTCCTCATCTTTTTGGAACCACAGGTACACTTTCAATTTTGAGGACGAAATCTCTTTAAGGGGGAGAGAATGTAAAATCCAGCTTTTACCTAACCTTGACCCGACCCGGACATTGTTGTGTTTGTAGGTCCGAAGACCTGAAGTGGTGGTAGAAGGGACTTATGGGCCCTGCTAGTTGATGACGCGGTGTCAGAACTCCAGTCTATGGACATTGATGTTGCTGCTCCTTCCTTGAGCACATTATCAGTGTTAAGTTAGAATCTGCGCACTGATGAAGAGTGAGACAATTGAGATATCAAACGGACTCTTGTGCACAATCCAAAGGTACTCCCTGAAACTAGACCTCTTGAGTGAACTGTAGGAGAAAACCCCATGAAATTTGACCTTGTATAGCCCTCCAAGTCTACACCTAAAGTTGCTGAACTATTCTGAAAAATTCTGCAGAAAAATGAATTGGTCGATACTATTGGTTGATACTATCGACCCAATGTATCGACCAACAAAATTGCTGAACCAGGTTTAAAGATTCTCTGGAATATTCTTCACTCTATTTATTTATTCCTCGAGATTGGAGCCCTATTCCAACGATTGCAACATATGAGAACGTGGAAAAGCCTCTCAAGAACTTCTCCTTGGTAATGGTGAAGCATCTCCTCATTAATCATTGCCAACCACTCACTTCCACCCTCTTGCTCTACTCCCAAGGTATGACTCTCTCTCCTAGTCACTTTCTCACTCATCTTTTCTCTTATTTCACTATTGGGACCATGGCCAAGGTGCTGCAACCTTGCAAACACCTTGCCATGAGCCTTCTATACCTTATACATTGATGTTTTCTCCGATCTTGCTATGATTTACTTACCTCTTGATCATTAACCATGCATTTCCATGATTTATTACTCACCAACTTGCTTTATTTACCAAAATTGAGATGAAGCCTATGATTAACCTAATCTATACCTTGCATATGATTGCAATGTTACTCCTAAGTGATTCCCTACCTAATCCACTATGTTTTCCCCCGATTTGCATTAAGATATAGCCAATGCCATGATTAACAACTCTTGACCTTATATGCCAATTTGGGGATTTCTAAATGGACCATTGGATTATGTTAATTCCTTGATAATTAGTGTCTCTATATTGTACTTAGACTGTTCCCCAAGTTTCGTATCGATCCGAGACCTAGAAGACCAAATTTGGGCCAAAACCCAAAAAGCCAGCTTGCTGTCCGAAATTCTTTTGGTTGATGCTTGTTGGTCGATACTATTGACCCAATGTATTGACCAACAGAGTTGCTGTCAGCAACTTTTGCCTAGTTTTGATTCGTTCGATCTCCGATTGTTCTGATTTCTTCTCTAACCCTTCATATATGCTTGTTTAGGGTTTTAAGACTATTTGGGCCACTTGCTTGTGATCTTGGACCATCCTCTTCTCCAATTCAAGGTAAGGATAGTTATCGACATATTTACATAGGATGTGAAATTTTGACTTGGTGTTCCTAACCTAATGAACATAGTCTCCATCTCATATTCTTATCATGTTAGACTCGTTACATATGTCTTTCAACAATAGCTTTGTGTTTACATTAGTTTTATTTCAATGTCTTATTATGTTTATCAAATTCAATATATGATGAATTATGTCAATGTCATGAATCGAATGTTTACTATGATGTTATATCTTGTGAATTGATATGATGAACTTGGGCATGTGATTGCTTATGTATAACTTGGGATTGAGGAGTACCCTACTGGTGCTTCTGTCCTTGGACATCAGAGGGAATAGTATGGGATGTTCTCCGAAGATGTCCATCAACGCCTTCCCGAGTAATTGGATGACATACATAGGACTTGTCTAGATGTATGGCTAGGATGTCCCTGTCATATCAGACCCAAATCGGAAGGGCATTGAGACCGAACGACCCGTGGTAGTAGTGTAGATTTGTGGGCGCTCAAGACCGGTAACCACTCCGTGAGAGGACATAAATTGCATTGCGGATACCTGAAAGGGGCCATTTATTGGTAGGGTTGCAAATGGCTAGACTTGGGCTCACGGGCACTCAAGACTGGTGAAATTGTAACATCCAGACCAAACCTAGCCCGGATACCCTATTTATTTTGGGATAAAGAAAGACAGGTTCAATGTTAGACCTTAAAAGTTGGACTTTAATTTCAATATTATTATCTTTGAAAACCTTAGGAAGCCATGTCAGACCTTTCCCTTAGGGTAGATCTGTAATGGTTGGCCTTATCCTACCTTGGCCCAGCCCGGGACCTATTATGTTTGTGGGTCCGAAGACCCAAAGTGGGGGAAAAGATACTTGTGGACCCTTTTGGTTGTTGATTTGGTGTCGGAACCCAAGCCCTTGGACATTGACAATGATGCCCCTCACTTGAGAGCATTGTTAGTGTTAGTTTTGAATCTGCGCACCAAAGAGGGGTGAATTAGTTGAAATACCAAATGAACTCCTGTGCCCAATAAAATTATATTTCCCGAAACTAGACTTCTTGATGGACTTGTAGGAGAAAACCCCACTCAATTTGACCCCATATAGCCCTCCAAATCCTTGTCCGAAGTTGCTGAACTATGTCTGGCAAATCCTGCTTGCGCATCGAAGAAGGTGAGCTTAGTTGGTGAACATAATGACCTCACATGCTTGATACAAAGGTATTTCTGGAAACTAGACTTCTTGATTGACTTTTAGGAGAAAACCTCACTCAATTTGACCTTGTATAGCCCTCCGAATCCCTGTTCGAAGTTGCTGAACTATTTCTGGATTTTCTGCTGAAACCTGTTCTGTTTTGGTCGATGTTCTTTAGTCGATGCTATCAACCAAGGACCATCGACCAAAGTTGCCCAGAATTGAGAAAAAGATGCTTTTGATATTCCTTCATCTATTTAAGTGAAACCTTGAACCTAGAACGATATTTTACTCATTTCAACACCTGAGAACGTGGGAAAGCTCCTCTTAGGCTCCTCCTTAGCTTGGGTGATGACCTTCTACAAAAATCATTGTCTCTCTTCTCTAATCTCTTCTCAAAGATATGTAATCTCTCACTCTCTCTCTAATCTACTTCTACCTCATCTTGTTCTTGCTACTGAGTTCATGAAGAAGGTGCTGCAACCTTGCAACCACCTCTTCTACAAGCTCTTTTGCTTTGATTAAACCTCTCTTCACCCTTTCCATGCTATGATTCTCATACATGATGTTCTTGCTTTCTTATTTTGATTTTTCTCTTCTTTACAACATGAATTCATCTCTTAATCTGATTTTCTCTTTCAATTAGGTCTAATTATATGTTAGTATGTATCTCTAATCTACTGCCCATCATTCCCTTAATTGAATTCCTAAGTTCTTTTGCAATTGCAATCGATTTCATTAATGAACATGATTCTTGCAAGTTTGAACCTAAGGCTTCAAATTGGGGGTTTTCAATTTGACCATTGGATCATGTTGATTCTTGCTACATAATCTCCTGCTACTGTTCCTAACCTATTCCCCAACTAATTCTCTAGCTTCCCTTTCAATTTCATCAATTTCTCATGAATGCTAGGATTCTTGTCTTTACAACATAGGACCTCAATTTGGGGGTTTTCATTTGGACCATTGGATTGTGAAAATACTTTCTAGGTAGTGTTCTTACATTGTTATTAATCATCCCTCCAAGTTTCGGATCGATCCGAACCTCGGAAGACCCATTTAGGACCAAAATCCCCAAAATCAACTATTCTGTCCCGAAGACAATTTTGGTCGATCCTTTTGGTCGATACCATCGACCAAACTTGTTGCTGACAGCAACCTTGCTCCATTTTGATCCGTTCGACCTCCGATTTTCCCGATTTCTTTTCTAACCTTTCATTTATGTTTGTCTAGGGTCTTATTACCATCTTTGGATCATTCTTTTGAGATTGTTGGATTATCATCATCGTGACTTAAGGTAAGGACGGTTATTGCCATATAACATAGACTGTATGACTTTTACACTGTTGTTGGTAACTTAGTAGACATAACTTATTAGTTGATTTCAGACATCATATGACTACTGTAATTACCTTATGACAGTAGCACCATGCTTAATTACTTGGTTTATCATGTTTACTTATTCTTGTCATTTATTTATACATTGTACTATGAGATGTTGTGACATGTTTTCAATATAATAATGTATTGTTGATATGTAATGGATGGAAATAAGCATGTGATTGCTTAGGTATGATTTGGGATTGGGGAGTGCCCTACTAGTACTTCTGTCCTTGGACATCGGAGGGAATAGTATGGGATGTTCTCCGAAGATGCCCATCGACGCTCTCCTGGATCATTGGATGACATACATAGGACTTGTCTAGATGTATGGCTAGGATATCCCTGTCGTATCAGACCCGAATCGGAAGGGCATTGAGACCGAACGACCCGTGGTAGTGTATGGTTTGATGGGCGCTCTAGGCCGGTAACCAATCCGGTAGGGGACATAAACCATGCTACGGATACCCGAAAGGGGCCATTTATTGGTAGGGTTGCAAATGGCTAGACTTAGGCTCACGGGCGCTCAAGACCGGTAACCAACCCGTGAGAGGACGTGAGAGCTTCCCGTTTACTATTTGTGGATGACCAATAGGGTTGATGAGTCCGTAATCCGGGATTACGCTGACTCTAGTGTGAAGGATACCGGAAAGGATCGCTGGGGGCGAGGAATGGACGTATCTGGAACTGAGTTGATACGATTGAGTAGATGACTTGCATTGGGCTAGGCTTTTTTATGACATGCGCCAGTACTTATACCAAACGGTGATGTGAGAGAGCGGTGACCGATTCCCCTACCATGATTCTTTTTTGAGATGACTTTACCGAACTTCCCCGGGCAGATGCAAGATATCTTGTATGATTGAGGGGGAGTGACTGACAACCCAAAGAAGTATGGTGCTATGACTTAAAGCATGTATACCCTAGAGACTAGCATACATAGAGTTAGAATCATAATTGCATCATGCTATGTTTTGTATCATGTATCTATGTTATTGTGGAATAATCTGCCTTGCTGAGTTCTTTTGAACTCACTCCTTTTGCAACATTTTTGTTAGACTCTACTCTGCAGTACTACTACTGTTGACTATGATGGTCAACACTCTGGAGACCAAGTTGATGACCTGTACCCTACTGGTCACGGTGTACAAGTTGGTGAAGACTAGCAGTCCGAGATTGGGACTTATCTGGAGCAGTTCGGCCCTTGCACTTGTGTGCAAGTATTGGGATATCGTCCCATTTTCTTTTAACCTTTTATTTGATTCGTCGAGACCATAGTTTAGTTTGTTCCCTTGTCATTTTGGGAACTGGTTGTAAACCTAAATTTTAAATCGATCCATCTTCCGCTATTTTTATAGGACAGGTTTCCTCCCTCCTTTTCACACTTGATTGTTTATTCTAATGAAATCCTTTCCACACTCTAATGTTATTTGTGAATCCTTCTGAGGTACTTTCTCTACTTTTATTATTAATGCAATTGAATACAAAGATTTATTCTTGCTTTTGATTATATTATTGTGCTAAGTGGCTATGATTGTTCCTAAACTGGATCTGTTGGGCTGTGGATCACTCCCGAGTAACCCAGATCGGGTACCCCCTGAGTGGATTCGGGGCGGGATGTGACAGAAATGATCCATGAGGGGGACGTGAGAGATTCTCGTCTACCATTTGTGGATGACCAATAGGGTTGATGAGTCCGGTGAGTAATATCAGTGACTCTAGTGTGAAGGATACCGGAAAGGATCCCGAGAGGGAAGGAATGGACATATCTGGAACTGACATGATATGATTAAGTGGATGACTTGCATTGGGCTAGGCTTTACCTTGACATGTACCAATACTTAGACCAAATGGTGATGTGAGAGAGTGGTGACCAAAACCCCTAACCATGGATTTGTCCAAGAGGGATGTAGGACCCAATTTCCCCCGGTGATGAGTGACTGAGACTACCTAAAGAAGTATGGTGCTATGACTTAAAGCATGTCCACCCTAGATGACCAGCATACTTAGAGTTAGAATCATATCACATCATATGTCTCATATCATCTGCATCATTTTATGATTATCTTGTGGCTTATGTGTTGTGGAATAACTACCTTGCTGAGTTCTATTGAACTCATTCCTTTTCTGTTGCAATATTTGCTAGACTACTCTACAGGTGATTACTCTGATGGTATGTTCCCTGAGGCAGACCCGGATACCTCATACTACTATCCAGAGGCTAGCTACAATGAAGACTTCGGTGACGGTACCGAAGCAGATCCTCCGGCATATTAGGGTTTGCCCTTGGATGGTTTGGGAGCAGCCATGTTGGATCTCTATGGTCTTCACTATTGAAGAGAACATATATATTGTGGAGGAGACTTATGCATAGCTGCCCACCCCCCTTCTTTTTGACAGTTAAACTTGGAGGATTTGTAATAACTTTAAATTTATTTTCATAACTTGGGATTTGTAATTTACCAGTTTTGACCTCACTTTCCGCTCGAGAGGAGGAGTGGATTCCGCCCATTGCCTTCTTAATTTATCTGATAAGATATTTACTTCAGCACTCTGATTATCTTTGGTATCTTATTTATGAATTCTATTATTATCAATTGTTAGTTTAATATTAATTGTTCATAATTGTGTTATCGTCAATGTGGATGATGTGGTCCCTGGACTATGGATCTTCGGGGCTGTGGATCACATCCCGGGTATGCCAGATAGGGTACCGGCTGGGTGGATGTGACAGTTAGGGGTTTATTTGCTAAGTTTGGAGTCTCTCTCTTTGATCTTTGGATTATCTTCGGCGATAATCAAGGTAAGGACAGTTATTTCATAATAACATAGATTGCATACTCTTTGGTTTCTACTTTAAGAAACTCTGAGTTTATTTACTGTTCTTGTATTTTATACTTCTGATGTACTACTATAAGTACAGTAGCACTTCACTTATGTTTTCTTTTTCATTGTTCAAGCTTATATGAATTGCTTATTATATATTGTTTAATGAATAGATCATGCTTTTATATTCTCTTTTATATGATGAAGTTGTTGATTGTGTATGTCATGACTGATCTGAGAATGTGTTTGATTAAGTATGGTTTGAGATTGAGAGGTGTCCTTTTGACACTTCTGTCCTTGGACATTACCGGAAATAGTATGGGATGTTTCCAAGGTTGCCCATTGACGCTTTCTCGAATCATTGGGTGTCATACCTAGGACTGTCTAGCAGTGTTTGGCTAGGATGTCCCCATCATATCAGACCCAATTCGGAAGGGAATTGAGACTGAACGACCCATGGCAACAATGGGGATTCACGGGCGCTCAAGACCGATAACCTACCCGTGAGAGGACGGGAATCACATTGTGGGGGCCATTTATTTGAGGGTTGCATATGGATAGACTTGGGCTCATGGGCGCTCAAGACCGGTAACCAACCCGTGAAAGGACATGAGAGCTTCCCGTTTACCATATGTGGATAACCAATAGGGTTGATGAATCCGTAGTCAGGGGCTATTATGACTCTAGTGTGAAGGATACCGGAAAGGATCGTAAGGGACGAGGAATGGATGTATCTGGAACTGAGTTGATGTGACTGAGTAGATGACTTGCATTGGGCTAGGTTTAACCCTGACATGCGTCAGTACTTAGACCAATGGTGATGTGAGAGAGTGGTGACTTAACCCCCAGTCATGGAATGTCCCAAGGGATGAAGGACCCACTAGCAACCGGAGCCGAGTGACTGAGACCTTCCCAAAGAAGTATGGTGTTATGACTTAAAGCATGTCTTCCAATAGAGACCAGCATACATAGAGTTTAGATGCATATATACATTATTTGTTTCATATTGCATTGCATCTTGTTATGTTCTGCCGCATGTTATTTATGTTGTTATGAGTTAACTTGCCTTACTGAGTTCATTCAAACTCACTCCTTTTTGTACAATCTTTTTGTTATATTATTCTACAGGTACTAACTACTATGAAGGACAGTACGATGAACCGCAAATTGATGAAGTGTACTATACGCAAGGTGCTGGCAACAATGAAGATTACCCTGATGATCCCTCAAACGATCACATTGCGTACTACGATTAGACTTAATGTAGAGATGGAACATCTATGTTGGATTGATGAAGTCCACTATTTTGAAGATGTCATTATAGATTAGAAAACGCGTAGTTTACTTACTTTCTTTAGAAACAGTTGTAATTCTTTTTAGACTAACGCACTACATTTCCATTGTAGCTATTGAGTGAGTTTCCTCCTCACTCTACTTCTTTTTTATGTGACTACATCTAGTATCATTTCTGCACTCTGATTATATTGATTATTCATTTCCTAATTTGAGTCTTTTGTTTATAATATTAAAACCTTGATTATTTCCTGTTTATGATTATGTTATTGTATATGTGGGAGGATGATTTCCTCGATACTTGATCTTCGGGGCTGTGGATCACACTCTCGGGTATGCCAGTTAGGGTACCGGCTAGGGGGATGTGACAGTGATGCTGGTCCAGATTCTGATGATCAGGCTATGGAGGACATAGAGATGCATGAAGCTGATCCAGAGTATCCTAAGATTCCCATATCACCACACTTCGAGACTGGAGGCCCTTCACATTCAGTCCCAAAGACTTCAGATTTAGGTGCTCAGATGAGATCGATGGCCATGCTAGAGAGGATGGAGGTCAGACAGGAGTAGATGTACAGTGTGATGGAGTCATGGCAGTATCAGATAGAGTCACATATTGCTCAGATGGCCAATGACTTTAGAGCATTCAGAGATTAGAGGAGATCACCTAGATAGATTGTACTTAGGATTTTCATTTATGCTTTTTCTAGATGTAGTCGTTGTAAACTTTTCTTAAAATTAATGAAGTTCATTTTGTTTCTCTTTATTATTGTGTATTATGCATTTTCCTTTATTGCATTATATGACATTAGTTAAAATATAATTATTGTGCATTATTTAGAAAATCAATTATGTTTTATTAAACAAGTTTCTAATCCAAGTGTTCAATTATTCACCTCTAAGAGTAGATGAGTCACTTCTGGATGTATGACTCAGGAATGTTCCATTATTGTTTCTTGTGGTTAGGATTTCCTTGAACTTTGGGCTCTGATACCACTCTGTCACATCCCCCCAGCCGGTACCCTAACAAGCATACCCGGGTGTGTGATCCACAGCCCTGAAGATCAAGTATTGAGGAAATCATCCTCCCACATATGCAATAACATAATCATGAACATATAAAATCAAGTGTAATATTATAAATAAAGATCTACTCAGGAAAAATAAATCCGTATATTCAGAGTGCGAAAATGATACCAGATGTAAGCACATCAAAAAGAAGTAGAGTGAGGCGAAAACTCACTTCGCAGTTACAGTGGAATGTAGCACGTAAGTCTAAAAAGAATTACAACCGTTTCTGAAGAAAAGTAAGGAAAGAAAATCAAACTGAATTACGAGTTTTCTATCCTATAGATAACATCTTCAAAGTAATGGACTTCATCAATCCAACAAAGATTTTCAAACTCAACATTACGTCTAATCGTAGTATGCAACTTGATCGCCCAAGGAATCATCAGCGTTATCTTCATAGTTGCCAGTGTCACATCCTCCCAGCCGGTACCCTAACTGACATACCCGAGAGTGTGATCCACAGCCCCGAAGATCAAGTACCGAGGAAATCATCCTCCCACATATACAATAACATAATCATAAACAGGAAATAATCAAGATTCAATATTATAAACAAGGTTCAAAACAAGAATTGAATAAACAATATAATCAGAGTGCGGAAATGATACCAGACATCCAAAGATATCAAAAGAAGTAGAGAGAGGCGGAAACTCACTCCACAAAATACAACGGAACATAGTATGTAAGTCTAAAAGAAATAACAACTAAATCAAAGGAACTAAGAAAGATAACTAAACATAAGAGTTTTATATCCTATAGATGACATCTTCAAAATAGTGGACTTCATCAATCCATTCGAGACGTTCCAAATACCATTGCCTTTACTCGTAGTACGCAACTTGATCAACTGAGGGATCATCAGAGTAATCTTGATTGTCGCCAACACCTTGCGTGTAGTACGCTTCACTGGCTTGCGCTTCAGTGTATGGTTCTTTATAGTAGTCAGTACTTGTAGAATAGTCTAACAAACAATGTACAAAAAGGAATGAGTTTCAAAGAAACTCAGTAGGGTAGTTAATCCATAACAACATAAATAACATGGAAGCAAACCATAAAAAGATGCAATGCAATATGAAACAAATAATGTATGTATGCATCTAAACTCTATGTATGCTGGTCTCTATTGGCAGACATGTCTTAAGTCATAGCACCATACTTCTTTAGGTAGGTCACGCATACGGCTCCTGTTGGTAGTGGGTCCGGCATCCCTCGGGACAAATCATGGCTGGGGGTTAAGTCAACACTCTCTCACATAACCATTTGGTATAAGTACCGGTGCATGTCAGGGTAAAGCCTAGCCCAATGCAAGTCATCTACACAGTTACATCAACTCAGGTCCAGATACCTCCATTCTTCACCCTGGGCGATCCTTTCCGGTATCCTTTCCACTAGAGTCCTAATAGTCCCGGACTACGGACTCATCAACCCTATTGGTTATCCACATATGGTAAACGGGAAGCTCTCATGTCCTCTCACGGATATAACTCACCGGTCTCGAGCGCCCATGAGCCCAAGTCTAGCCATATGCAACCCTCCAATACATGGCCCCCACAATGTGATTCCTGTCCTCTCACGGGTTGGTTATCGGTCTTAAGCGCCCGTGAATCCCCATTGTTGCCACAGGTCATTCAGTCTCAACACCCTTCCTAATCGGGTCTGATATAACGGGGACATCCTAGCCAAACACTGCTAGACATTCCTAGGTATGACAACCAATAACTCGGGAAAGCGTCGATGGACAACCCCGGAAACATCCCATACTATTTCCGATAATGTCCAAGGACAGAAGTGTCAAAAGGACACCTCTCAATCCCAAATCATACCTAATCAATCACAATCTCAGATCAGTCATGACATACACAATCAACAGTTCATCATATACAAAAGAGAATATAAAGTCATGATCTAATCATTAATAACATGATAATAACCAATTCATATAAGTATGAATAATGAAAAAGATTACCTAAACAAGTGCTACTGTTCTCACAATAGTAAATCAGAAGTAAAAGTATACAAACAGTAATTAAACTCATAGTTTCATAAAGATAGAAACCAGAGAGTATGTGATCTATGTAGTTAAGGAGATAACAGTCCTTACCTTCTAACTCATAAAGGAACTTAGAGAATTAAGTAAGACCTTGCCTAAACCTGAGAAGAAAGTCTTAAACAAGTGTATACAATATGTTAGGAAAGATACATAGAGGGAAAGATCTTAAATCAATCAAAACAGACCAAGAATGGGTTGCTGTACCCATTGGTCGACTGATTGGTCTACTGGCCCAGTCGACCAATGAGTCGACCAACATAGACAGTAGCCTTCAAGAATCAGAAATTTTAGAATATGAATCCGAATTTGGTGGTTCAAAAGGGTACAAAATAAGGGGGAAACTTCAATGGAAGCATCCAAGTCTATAGAGGACATCAAACCATTAATCAATTCAAGTTTCCAAGTTACAACTTAGGAACCAGAAGGTTAACCTAATTAGGTTAAATCATGGATCATGAAGGGAATATAGTATGGATCAAGGATAATGAACTAGAGGATGATAGGTTATGATTCTTGTAAAGAAAACACATTGATTGGCTGTTAACAGGGTCAATAACATATATCCAAGAAATTAGGGTTTCACCCTTTTTGGCTCCCATGAAAAAGGTTGAGATCACAGGAGGGAGGGAATTAATGATTTGCCGATAACAACAAGAAAAAATAAAGAATATTAAATTTAGATCAACCTAAACATTACCCATGAGGTTTCCCTCACATGGGAGGTTACCAAAGGTTCTCCGAATGACCACACGAGGTTAGGGTTTCAAAGATTAGGGTTTCCAGGATTCAACTGACTAGGGTTAAGATCATGATGATGGTCATAGATCTCAAAGAACATGATGAGATCATGGAATAGATGGTTGCAAGGGTGCAGCATCTTCTTCTTGGTCTCAACCAAGAACAGAATAAAGAAAAGAAAATCAGAGATAGAGAGGAAAGAGATCATAAACATACCTTTGATGCAGGAGGATGAAGATCACTTGAGTTCTTACGAGATATCAACCAAAGATGCAAGGGAATTGATTAGAAAGGGGTTCTAACTCTTTCCAGAGGCTTAGGAGGCAGATGAGGCGGAGTATTCCCGAGACTAAACTTAAATAGAGTAGCCACGACCTAATTTTCAAAAACAGAATCAATTGGTCGATTGATTGGTCGACTGGTCCAGCCGACCAATGAGTTGACCAATCAAGACAGCAACTTCAAAATAGGGAATTGAAGGCTCAGATCAAGTCCAAACATCAAGGGGTTTTGCACACACCTAAAGTGACATACCTAGTAGGTAGAAATGCCTTCGAACCAATACAGAGAGCACTCCAAGTCCATCAACTAATCCAATCTTCATCAGGGTGCAATTTCCATAAATGGAACACTAACATCAACACTCAAGGATTCCAATCCAGCCATCAAGTCTTCTACAGAAATGGCCCAAAGATGACTTCTTGCCTTAATTCGGGTTGCTGGACCTACAAACAATAGGGTTTTCGAGTCAGGGTTAGGGCTGGGTTTCACAGCCAGTACCTTCCGTGTAGTACGCTTCATCGGTTTGTGCTTCATCGTACTGTCCTTCATAGTAGTCAGTACTTGTGGAATAGTCTAACTAAAAAAATTGCACAAAAAGGGGTGAGTTCGAATGAACTCAGCAAGGCAAGTTAACTCAAAACAACATATATAACATACAACAGATCATAACAAGATGCAATGCAATATGAAACAGATAATGTGTGTATGCATCTAAACTCTATGTATGTTGGTCTCTATTGGCAAACATGCTTTAAGTCATAGCACCATACTTCTCTGGGTAAGTCTCAGTCACTCGGCTTCGGTTGGTAATGGGTCCTTCATCCCTCTCGAACAATCCATGGCTAGGGGTTAAGTCACCGCTCTCTCGCATCACCATTGGTCTAAGTACAAGCGCATGTTAGGGTTAAGCCTTGCCCAATGCAAGTCATCCACTCAGTTACATCAACTCAGATCCAGATACGTCCATTCCTCCCCTCTCGGGATCCTCCCCTCTCGGGATCCTTTCCGATATCCTTCACAGTAGAGTTAGCGTATTCCCTCTCGGACTACGGACTCATCAACCCTATAGGTCATCCACATATAGTAAACGGGAAGCTCTCTTGTCCTCTCATGGATATAACTCACCGGTCTTGAGTGCCCATGAGCCCAAGTCTATCCATATGAAACCCTACCTATAAATGGCCCCCACAATGTGATTCCCGTCCTCTCACGGATATAACTCACCGGTCTCGAGTGCCCGTGAATCCCATTGCTACCACGGGTCATTCGGTCTCAATACCCTTCCGAATCGGGTCTGATATAACGGGGACATCCTAGCCAAACACTGCTAGACAGCCCTAGGTATGACAACCAATGATTTGGGAAAGCGTCGATGGGCATCTTCGGAGAACATCCCATACTATTCCCTCAGATGTCCAAGGACAGAAGTGTCAAAAGGACACCTCTCAATCCCAAACCATACCTAATCAAACACATTCTCAGATTAGTCATGACATACAACATCAACAACTCATCATACAAAGAGAATGTAAAAGCATAATCCAATCATTAAACCATATGCAGTAATAAGCATTTCATATAATCTTGAATAATGAAAAAGAAGACATAAGTGAAGTGCTACTGTACTTACAGTAGTACATCAGGAGTATAAAATACAAGAACAGTAAATAAACTCAGAGTTTCTTAAAGTAGAAACCAAAGAGTATGCGATCTATGTTATTATGAAATAACTATCCTTACCTTGATTATAATCGAAGATAATCCAAAGATCAAAGAGAGAGGCTCCAAACTTAGCAAATAAACCCCTAACAACAATATATATAACATTAGCAAAGATGCCTAAAAGATCAGAGAGCAATCAAACACAGCGAAAAACAAAGCCACTGACTTCATTGGTCGATTGATTGGTCTATTGACCCAATCGATCAATCAGTCGACCAACAGAGTCAGTACGAAGCAAAAACGAGAATTCTAATTTGAAACTCAATCTACAGCTTTCGGAACTTCACGAAACTTGGAGGAAAACTATATGATAGTATTCTAACACTAAGGGAGTAAAGATCGGGCACTAATAATGATTAAAAATATTACCTTCAATTTAAAATCATGGTTTCCCCAATTGGGTGAAAACCCTAGAATTTGATAAGAATAAACTATGAAACTCACATAAAAGGCAAGGGATGATTTAGATCTCATCCAAGAAAAAGGTAATCAGAATCAATTACATGTACATCATGAAAATTAGATTTAAATGGTGACAAAATCAGATCCATAAGAAGAACTAGGGTTTCAAGCGGATCCTACAAGAATTAGGGTTGAGATCTCTATGCTGATCATAAACCCTAAAGATAGAATGAGATCATGGAAGAGATGGTTGCAAAAATGCAGCATCTTCTTCCCAATCTCAATCAAGAACAAGATCGACGAAAGAGTAATTTACAATTCAGAAGAGATACTAACCTTAGACTGACAGATCGGAGATGAGAGGCTTCAGATCTAGCAGCGGAATCTTCAAAATCACTGAAGAAAGTTTCAAATGAGTCTTCCCACATTCTCAGAGTGTTTTGGAGGCACAGGATACTAAGAAACACGAAGTGTATTTAAATAGAGAGTGAAAAACCCTAAAATTGGAGTTTCTCGGATTTAACACACCATTGGTTGATTGATTGGTCTATTGACCCAGTCGACCAATCATGTCAGCAAAGTTCAAATAGGGAATTGAAGGATCAAATGGACACTAAACCTCAAGGGCTTTTGCACACACATCAAGTTACATACCTAGTGTGTAGAAATGCCTTCGAACCAAGTCAGATAATACTCAAAGTCCTTCAACTAATCTCATCTTCAGACAGGTGCAACTTCCGTTCCAGATCTACACAGACTTCCCAGTATGGAACACTAACATCAATCTCCATGGGTTCTTGGTCAAACACCATGTCTTCTACTGAGATGGCCCATAGTTGGCTTCTTCCTTTACTCCGGGTCTTCGGACCTATAAATAACCGAGTTTCTGGGTCAGGGTTAGGGCTAGGATAAGGCTGGATTTCACAATACCCTGCTCTTACTTTTCTGCCTAGGAGTGTTGATCAGAGTCCTGGATTTTCGTCTGCTGGCCAGCATTGTCAGTATGGTGGGAATAGGCAGGTTGTGAATATTCCTAATGCGAGGCCTGTGAATGTTAATTCTAGACCGATGGTTCAGAAGCCCCCTATTGCAACAATTCCATTTGGACCAAGGGACCCTGTTTGCTTTTTCTGGTAGCAGACCAGTCACTTCGCTCATGCTTGTCCAAAGAAGCCAGTTCAGCCGTCAACCCCTGTAGCGAAGAATGCCCCTATCCCTCCTTCTGGAAGAGTGTTCAGTATTTCCAGTACTGAACTAGATGTGAACCATGATGTGGTAATAGGTACATTGTTAGTTGCTTCTATTCCTGCATTTGTTTTATTTGATATGGGTGCATCTCATTCATTCATTTCATCTGCATTCATTAAGAAGACTGACCAACTAACACCCAAGAATTTATCTAGTTGTTTGATGATTAGTACTCCTACTGGATCTATTGTGAAATTAGATAAAATGTTATTTAAATGTCCTATTTTTGTTAGTGAGAAGAACTTGGAAGCCAATTTAGTACTTCTCGATATGAAAGACTTTGATGTCATTTTGGGGATCGATTGGTGGACAGCCCTTAAAGCTGTAATTCTTTGTTCTTCAAAGATAATTCAATTTCAGATTTGTGAAAATTCAGTTTTTGAATTTCAAGGTGAAAGAGGAAGAATTGGTAAGAAGACCTTGACCGCATTGATGCAAGTCTGTGCATTAGTGGAAGATGCTTCATCTAAAAGCAAGCTTAAGGAAGAGAAGAAGCTAGAAAAAGTCAAGGTTGTCTGTGACTTCGTTGATGTTTTCCCGGATGATCTGTCAGGGCTGCCCCCTATAGGGATGTTGAGTTTTCTGTTGATCTAATCCTTGGAGCTGCTCTGGTATCTAAAGCTCCATATAGAATGGCTCCTACTGAATTGAAAGAACTACAAAACCAGCTGAACGAGCTCTTAGGTAGAGGTTTTATATAGTCTAGTGTATCACCTTAGGGAGCTCTGGTTTTGTTTGTTAAGAAAAAGGATGGTAGTATGCGTCTATGCATTGATTACCGGGAGTTGAACAAGTTGACCATCAAGAATAGATATCCACTTGCCCGGATTGATGACCTCTTCGATCAGTTGAAAGGTGCATCCATGTTCTCAAAAATTGACTTGATATCTAGATATCACTAGTTGAATGTTAAGTCAAGTGATATTTTCAAGACAGCTTTTAGAACAAGATATGGTCACTTTGAGTTTAGAGTCATGCCTTTCGGTTTGACTAATGCTCCTGCTGTGTTCATGTATCTCATGAACCGAGTATTTCATGATGTGCTTGATAAGTTTGTGATAGTTTTCATCGATGACATCTTGATTTATTCAAAGAGTGAAGAAGAGTATGTAAGGCATCTAAATTTCACTTTGCAAAGACTACCGGAAAAAAAGCTTTATGCTAAGTTTAGCAAGTGTGATTTTTGGCTTAAAAGGGTAGTATTTTTCGGCCATGTGGTTTCAGCTGAAGGTATTCATGTTGACCCCCAAAAGGTACAAGCAGTTGCCGATTGGGAAAGACCGAAGACTGTGACGGAAATAAGAAGTTTTCTAGGATTGGAGGGATACTACAGAAGATTTATTAAGAACTTTTCTAGGTTGGCTGCCCCTATGACTCAGCTAACTAGAAAAGAAGAGAAGTTTGTTTGGTCTGACGCTTGTGAGAAGAATTTCAAGAGTTGAAGGATAGATTGACAAGTGCCCCGGTTTTGATTATACCTGATGACAACGGTGGTTTGATAGTCTATACCGATGCATCAAAGATTGGTTTGGGTTGTGTTCTTATGCAACATGGTAAAGTCATATCCTATGCTTCTTGGCAATTGAAAGATTATGAGCGGAATTACCCCACTCATGATTTAGAGCTTGCCGCAGTTGTCTTCGCTTTGAAGATTTGGAGACATTACCTCTATGGTGAGAAAATTGCTATTTTCACAAATCATAAAAGTTTGAAATACTTCTTTACGCAAAAGGAGTTAAATATGAGCAAAAGAAGATGGTTAGAATTGGTCTCTGATTATGACTGTGACATTCAGTATCACCCTGGTAAAGGAGTTAAATATGATGCTCTTAGCAGGAAAAGTAAAAGAAAAGAGTTGGATTTGAATGCTTTGAGTCAACCATTGTTGTTTTATATTTCAGAGCTTGGTTTGGAAATTGTTCCTGAAGGTTTGGAATTTTATGTTGGCAAGATCCACCCTTAGAGATAGAATTGTTGCTCTACAAGCTTCTTGTCACCTACCTGGCATACCCGGGTATGTGATCCACAGTCCCGAAGATCAAGTATCGAGCAACCATGCCTCCCACATACGCGATAACACAATCATGAACAATAATATAATCAAGGTCATAGCATATAAACAATGAAATCATGATAAGGATAAGAAACAATATAACCTGAGAGCGGAAATAAACGATACCAATGTATATAATCCAAAAGAAGAGAGTGAGAGGAAATCACTCTCTCAGTAGCAACGGAAAGTATATCAAATCATAGTTAAGTGTTACAGATCCAAGTCTCAAAGGAGAAATAACAAGATAAAATCTAAACAATTGTTTCCTTGGTCTTATACAAAGTGTCTTCATAAGAATAGACATAAGAGACCAAGCACAACCGCTCCCACACCAATGTCGAACTAATCTTGGTACGAAGTGTAATCACCCTCAGGATCTTCACAGTGATCTTCATGGTAGCTAGTACCCAGAGGTATGCCTCATTGGGGGCCGTCTCGGTGTAGGTGCCATCAAATCCTTCCGTACCTGTAGAATAATCTAACAAAACAACTGCACAGAAAGGAACGAGTTCGAAAGAACTTAGCAAGGCAGTTATTCCATAATACATAAGTCACATGATACAAAACATAACATGATGCAAGATGATATGAAACAGATGATGCAAATATGATTCTAACTCTATGTATGCTAGTCTCTATGGTAGACATGCTTTAAGTAATAGCACCATACTTCTTTGGGTAGGTCTCAAATCAGTCTTCCCTCAACCATTTAAGATCTCTTGGGTTCTCCGATGGTAATTGGGTCCTGCATCCCTCGGGACAATCCATGGCTGGGGTTTAAGTCACCGCTCACTCACATCACCATTGGTATAAGTATTGGCGCATGTCACGGTAAAGCCTAGCCCAATGCAAGTCATCTACTCAGTCGTATCATGTCAGATCCGAATACTTCCCCTATGGCTACAACCAACTTGGACTACAGACTCATCAACCCTATTGGTCATCCACAAATAGTAGATGGGAAGCTCTCACGTCCTCTCACGGGTTGGTTACCGGTCTTGAGCGCCCGTGAGCCCAAGTCTAGCTGTCACATCCTCCCAGCCGGTACCCTAACTGGCATACCCGAGAGTGTGATCCATAGCCTAAAAGATCAAGTTTAGGAACGATCATATCCATTTAGCACAATAACAAATCAAAAGCAAGAACAAATCATTGTATTCTAATAAGTTAATAATAAAATTCAAGAAAAGATCTCAAAAGAATCACTAAGAATATCAGAGTGCGAAAACATGATACCAAATCAAAAGACAACTGTAGAGTATACCGGAAATATACTCCACAACATATGCGGAAGTAGATCGAAATCTAAGTAAAGCTCTAAGCTAATACAAGTAAAGTAAAAGATAAGTCTAGAAGAAACAAGAGAAATCTAATCCACATCTTCAGTCTGCTCTTCTTCATCTTCAATCTTCATCTTCTTCACCTTGCCCTTCCTTATATGGACCGTCATCATATTTCAAACCTGCAGAGAAGTCTAACAAAAGATATGGTACAAAAGGGGTGAGTTTCGAAAGAAACCCAGTAAGGCAGTTAAATCCATAATAACATAAATGGCGGATTTCGGAACAAACATAAATGCAATATGGTATGAGACAAACAATGAATGTATGAATCTAACTCTATGTATGCTGGTCTCTATTGGCAGACATGCTTTAAGTCATAGCACCATACTTCTTTGGGTAGGTCAATCACACAATGCCTTTTGGTAGTGGGTCCGGCATCCCTCGGGAC
The DNA here is from genome assembly GCF_041222555.1 of Hakea prostrata. Taxonomy (NCBI): domain Eukaryota; kingdom Viridiplantae; phylum Streptophyta; class Magnoliopsida; order Proteales; family Proteaceae; genus Hakea; species Hakea prostrata. Next base: position 11,831,239 of record NC_142602.1, read on the forward strand.
ATTCCATGGCTGGGGGTATAGGTCACCGCTCTCTCACATCACCATTGGTCTAAGTACTGGCGCATATCAGGGTTAAGCCTAGCCAAATGCAAGTCTTCTACTTAGTTATATCAAGTCAGATCCAGATACGTCCATTCCTCGCCCCTGGCGATCCTTTCCGGTATCCTTCACACTAGAGTCCTCATAGTCCCTGACTACGGACTCATCAACCCTACTGGTTATCCACATATGGTAAACGGGAAGCTCTCACGTCCTCTCACCGGTTGGTTACCGGTCTTAAGCGCCCGTGAGCCCAAGTCTATCCATATGCAACCCTACCAATAAATGGCCCCCACAATGTGATTCCTGTTCTCTCACGGGTTGGTTACCGGTCTTGAGCGCCCACAAATCCCCATTGCTACCACGGGTCGTTCGGTCTCAATACCCCTCTGACTAGGGTCTGACATAACGGGGATATCCTAGCCAAACACTACTAGATAGTCCTAAATATGTCATCCAACAGTTTAGGAAGGTGTCCAGAGGGCATCTCCGGAAACATCCCATAATATTCCCGTAGTTGTCCAAGGACAGAAGTGTCAAAAGGACACCTCTCCTTCTCGAACCATACTTAATCAATCACAATCACAAATCAATCATATCATACACATTTACAGTATATAGAAAATATACCATAATAAGATTCATCTCATATACAGTTGACAAATAAAGACATTCATAAACTAAAGAAAGCAAGTAAATAATGTAAAACCCAGGCCTAACCTTGACCCGGAAACCTTGTTATTTGTAGGTCCAGTCACCCGAAGTAAAGTAAGAAGTCAGCTTTGGGCCATCCCAGTGGAGGACTTGGTGTCTGGCTTTGAATCCATGAGAGTTGATGATGAGGTTCTATTTATGGAATCTTGATGAAGATCGGATTAGTTGATGGACTTGGAGTGCTCTCTATCATGGTTTGAAGGCATTTCTACCTATTAGGTATGTCACTTGATATGTGTGCAAAACCCCTTTAGGATTGGATTTGATCTGGGTCTTCAATTCCCTGTTTAGGAGTTGCTGAACTGATTGGTCGACTGATTGGTCGACTGGACCAATCGACCAATCCACTCGACCAATGGGTGCTGTCTTTGGCAATTAGGTCTTGCTTGCTCTATTTAAGTCCAATCTCGAGTCTACTTCGTATTTTCTACCTCCAAACTCTTTGGAAAGAACCAAAGACCTCTGCAAGTCATCTCCCTTGCATCCTTGGTGTTTTTCTTGACGGATCTTCGTCAAAACTCTTCCTTTTGCATCAAAGGTATGTCTACACTCTCTTCTTCTCCTCCATCTCTGTTTTTCTTTCCTTTTTGAGTTGAGACAGTAGAGGAGATGCTGCATTCTCTGTTGCAAACATCTCTGGACTTGTCTCTCATGATCTTCCTAAGGATTAATGGCTAATGCAATGATCTTAACCATGATCATTGCAAGCTTTTGAAGGAATCATGATCAAATCATGATCTTGTCTTTGTTTATCTTTTGATTTGAATTCTGATCTCCTTAGATCTACTATATTGATCATGTTAGTAGTCAATTGCTATGTTTTCTTTTCATGATCCATGATCTATCAATCTCTAGTTGTTTCTCTTCTACCATACCATGTTTTCTTCATGAATCATGATAGTTACATATATGGTAGGTTTTGTTTCCTTGTTTAGATTTATGCTCTTAGGTCTATTTTCTTGAAGATCTAAGTATGCCTTTCATGATACCTTTATCTGAATCAATGATTCATTCTCCTATTGTTCTTGTCTTTGATTTCTATCTTGAATTCTTCAAGAACCATGATTGATCTAATTATGGTAACTTTTTGTTTCCTAATTTGTATCTTGATGACTTGATTTGATTAGTGTTTTGAGATCCCCTATATGTTAGGATACTACTAATGTAGTTTACCCCTTGATTAGTACCCTTTTGAACCACCAAATTCCGATTTTATATCTTAAAACTCTGATTTTATAGGCTATCGTTCTGCATTGGTCGACTGATTGGTTGATCAGGCGATGAGACCAATCCAATCGACCAATGAGTACAGCAACTCCAGAATTGTTTCATTTTGGATGTTTTGGTATCTTTTCTGTTAGGGATCTTTCCTAATATGTTGTATACACTTGTTTAGGACCTTCTTCTCAAGTTTGTCAAGATCTTACTTGATTTCTTAGGATTCCTTTGCAAGTTATAAAAGGTAAGGATGGTTACTTCTTTAACAACATAAATTGCATATCTTAGTTTCTATATATGAATCTTGTTAATTTATTTCTTTAAATAGATTCTTATAATGTTATACTACTGTGGTACTGTCTTGATATCAGTAGCATTACTTATTTATATTGAATTGACTCATGTATGATTTACTTACCAGTTATATACAAGTTAATTGTAATTATTGATTTCTTTCCATATATGAAGTTACCATATATGTGATGTTATGAATTGATGCTTGTGTATGCTTAAGTATGGTTTGGAAAGGAGAGGTGTCCTTTTGACACTTCTGTCCTTGGACAACTACGGGAATATTATGGGATGTTTCCAGAGATGCCCTCTGGACACCTTCCTAAACTGTTGGATGACATATCTAGGACTGTCTAGTAGTGTTGGGCTAGGATGTCCCGTTATGTCAGACCCTGATCGGAGGGGTATTGAGACCGAACGACCCATGGTAGCAATGGGGATTCATGGGCGCTCAAGACCGGTAACCAACCCGTGAGAGAACAGGAATCACATTGTGGGGGCCATTTATTGGTAGGGTTGCATATGGATAGACTTGGGCTCACGGGCGCTCAAGACCGGTAACCAACCCGTGAGGGGACGTGAGAGCTTCCCGTTTACCATATGAGGATGACCAATAGGGTTGATGAGTCCGTAGTCAGGGACTATGAGGACTCTAGTGTGAAGGATACCGGAAAGGATCGTCAAGGACGAGGAATGGACGTATCTGGATCTGACTTGATGTAACTAAGTAGAAGACTTGCATTTGGCTAGGCTTTACCCTAACATGCGCTGGTACTTAGACCAATGGTGATGTGAGAGAGTGGTGACCTATACCCCCAGCCATGGAATGTCCCGAGGGATGCCGGACCCATTACCAACTGATGATGAGTGATTGAGACCTTCCTAAAGAAGTACGGTGCTATGACTTAAAGCATGTCTGCCAATAGAGACCAGCATATGTAGAGTTAGATTCATACATTCATTGTTTGTTTCATACCATATTGCATTTATGTTTGTTCTGAAATCCTGCCATTTATGCTATTATGGATTTAACTGCCTTACTGAGTTTCTTTGAAACTCATTCCTTTATTGTACAATGTTTGTTAGACTATTCTACAGGTTCTGAATATCATGAAGGCTCGTATGAAGAAGCGCAAGGAGAAGAGGCATATCTCCAGGAAGGTGATTGCGGTTACGACAATTACGCTGAAGATCCCGCGAGTGGTTATGCTCCGTACGATGCTTAGTCTGACCATAGAGTGGAAGCGCCCTTGTGCCGTTTATGAGATTTATACTTATAGGGATATTGTCTATAAGATTGAGAACAATTTAGTTACCTATTGTACCTGCTATTGGGATTAGATTCTATCTTGCTTATTCTCTTTTAGAACTACTTTTCCGCTGGTTGTAGAGTGGGATTTTGCCTCACTTTACTTATCTGATTTAGACACTCTGATTATATCTAGTACTCTGATTTATATATGATTCATCATTTTCTTATTTGGATCTATGGTTTATCTTTCGCACTTTTATTATTTTTGTTCATGATTATATTATTGTTTATGTGGGAGGTTGATTACTCGATACCTGATCTTCGGGCTGGGAGGATGTGACAAATAATGCTATTGTAATTAAAGTAAGTGCAGCAGTAATATATTCATAAAATAATGTAATTATGGTAACAAATCCAAAAGATTCTAATATAGAAACTAAAATCACACAATCTATGCTATTATAGAAGTAACCATCCTTACCTTATATAACTTGAAGAGAATCTCCAAGGATCAAGGAGAATCTTCCCAAACTTGGCAAGAAGGTCCTAAACAAGTATATATATCATATTAGGAAAGAAACCTAGAAGGAAAGATATCAAAACATCCAAAACAGACCAAATCTGGAGTTGCTGTACTCATTGGTCGATTGGATTGGTCTACTGTCTCAGTTGACCAATGAGTCGACCAATAGAGACAGTGGCCTCCAAAATCAGAGTTTTTAGAATATAGAACCAAATTTGGTGGTTCAAAAGGGTACCAAACAAGGGGGAAACTACTATGAAAGTATCCTAGTATATAGAGGACTTCAAAACACTAATCAAATCAAGTCTTCAAGTTACAAATTAGGAAACAAAAGTTACCATAATTAGATCAATCATGGACAAGAACGATAGGATGATGGATCATAGGTTGTGATAAAGAAATCATGAAAAGCATGCATAGATCTTCAAGAAAAATATATCTAAGACTGAAGAACATGAATCTAAATAAGGAAACAAAACTTACCATAAATGTATCAGTCATGGTTCTTGGAGAAAGCATGGTATGATCAAGAAGAAAGAACTAGAGATTGATAGGTTACAACTCTTGTAAAGAAAACACAGCGATTGACTACTAATATGATCAATAAAACAGATCTAAGAAGATCAGAATTTGAATCAAAAGATGAACAAAGACAAGATCATGATTTAGATCATGATTCCTTCAAAAGCTTGCAATGATCATGGTTAAGATCATCGCATTAGCCATTAATCCTTAGGAAAATCATGAGGGATGAGTAGAGAGATGTTTGCAACAGAGAATGCAGCATCCTCTCTACTATGTCAGCCCAAAAAGGAAAGAAAAACAGAGATGGAGAAGAAGAAGAGAGTGTAGACATACCTTTGATGCAAGAGGAAGAAGATTACTTGAGTTCTTGCGAGGGATCAACCAAGGATGCAAGGAAATTGATTAGAATGGAGTTCTAACTCGTTCTAGAGGCTTAGGAGGCAGAGGAGATGAACTAATCCCGAGATTGGACTTAAATAGAGAAACAAAGACCTAAATCTGGAAAACAGATCTCATTGGTCGATTGGATTGGTCTACTGGCCCAGTCCACCAATCAATCGACCAATGGAGACAAACAAAGGTACAGATTGCCTTTGTTTTGGTCATAACTTCTTCGTTTGAAGTCTGATTGATCCGAAATTCGAAAGGGAACTTCACACAAACATACTAAGACTATCTAGCATGAATTTGACATCATCCATGGTCCAAAAATCAGTACTTTATAAATTGGGAACATGAGTTTCTAAATTGGAAACAACATGGTTCTCATAGCAAACTCACCATGGATTCAAGGGAAGAATTAGAGAGAACAAGGCTTCTCTCTAATGGAATATCAAGAACATATTAGAGGCAAGAATAACTAAATAGAAAATCAAAAGAATACTAATCCTAGAATGAGAGGAATCAAAAATAGAAACTTACTAGAATGCTTATATCAATGGTCAACATAGAAGGCTAAAATAGCTAGAAAGAAAGGGGAATTGATTCAAAGAGATGATATACATTAGAACAGCAGTAAGGCTAAGATCAAACATGTTAAACATTAATGAGAAAAGAAGCTACAGTAGAATGATCATGCTGTCCAAAACTCAATCAAAATCAGTGAAGAATTGAGGAGATTCACCATGTGGTTTCAAGGAATGGATAGAGTGATTGGGGGTTCACTCTAAGACATAAGGAGATTAGAGAATAGGTAGTTATAGTAGTGTAACACCTTCTCCATAATCAAAACATCAAGATAGAACATAAGAAGAAGAAAAGAGAGAAGAAGGAGATAGAACACTGAAATCAAGGTCCAACTTTAAGATGTAACATTAAAATAACCTTTCTTCATCCAAAATAGATAGGGTGTCCTGGCTAGGTTTGGGCTGGATTTCACATTCTCCCCCCCCCCCCTTAAAATAATTTCGTCCTCGAAATTGGGAGAGTTCCTGGATTCCGAAAGACAGGGGTACTTTCCTATTATCTTGGCTTCCTTCTCTCAAAGTTCATGGAAAACAAATAACAATTAGTCTTATGTAAGGAAACAAGGAATATATTTGACATGCTTTGAAATCAAATCGAAAGTATGATCATGGCTTCATGAAGATTTCACAAGGATCATGGCGAAGATTAATATGAAGATCATAAAACTTTAAGAATGAAAGGAGATTGTAGAAGAGATGGTTGCAAGGATCAATATGTTGCAAGGATGCGGCATCTTCTTCATAATCTCAATCTCAAAGAATAATCATAGCAAGAGTAGATCAATACAACACAAGAGAGATTAATAACCTTTGATTGAATAATAGGAGATGAAAAGCTTGAAGTCTTGAAACAATTAGAAGGAATAATAAATCATGAAGATCACACTTGATTTCTCTTCGAAATCATCATGTGGAGGATTTACAAGGTTATAGAGTGTATGGAGATCCACTCTAGAACAGAGGGATAGAAGGATTAGTCGTGGGAATGATTTAAGATCATCCTCCTATCAAAGGGAATGTAAGGCACAAGAAGAAATCATGGAGAGAATAGATTAGCTTTGGGATAAACTTCTACCAAACGAAACTAGGCAATTCATACGGCAGAGAATAAATCGAACAATGCATATGGTATGTATACATTTGGTACAACAGCAAGGTTAGGGTTAGGTGGGATTTCACAATCTCACCCCCTTAAAAAATTTCGTCCTCGAAATTGAAAGCATACTTGGGCTTCCACTAAGATGAGGTAAGTTCTTTAGGGATGTGATTCTTCCACCGAAACTTTACCAGGGGATGGAAGGTACAGTGAACAATAGATCTAATAGGTAAAGAATATTGGACTCTTGGCTGACTTCTTAAATAGCTAAGAGGAATTCAAAACAATACTGACAAGCATTTCATACAGACTAGGCAAACTCACATGGTAAGAATAAATCAAAACAATGCATATGGCCTATATGCAATGCATCAGTAAGGATTAAATCAAGCAACACATATGATATGTATGTAATGCATAAATAAAGAATAAATCAAGCCAATGCATGTGGTATTCATACAATGCACAAGCAAAGATAAATCAAGGCAGTGCATATGGTATTTATACAATGCATAAGTAAAGAATAGATCAATAGCAAAAGTTAAAGGATAAGAGCAACGTACCGGTTACGAGATCTTGGTTTGGTTCTATCTCGCATCCAACTACGCTACACACTTTACCAGCAGGAGGGGCTTGAACTGACTTCGCAGCTAAAGCAGCATGACGACTTGGTTTAAGAGGGCAACGACGGGCGAAATGTCCTTTTTGACGGCAGTAAAAACAAACAAGTTCTCTCTGTCCTACAGGTCGCACTGGCTCTAGAGGTCTTCGATTCACTGGTCTCAGGTCTGCAGAAATTTGATTGAGGTTTGCATTCCCAACACTTTGTCCCACAGTCTGGGGCTAATAAGTCAAGGTGGAATACGGTGCAGGCCTAGTGAACTTTCTGCTGGGTCTTTTAACATAGCTAGGACTTCTACTGGGTAGGGACTTCTGGTGACCAAAATTCTTTCTTCCAACATCAGGCACAATAGCGAGATTAGGGTTTGTCTGGGCAGCAGCACGGGTCTCATTGTGCATGGCAAAAATCCCAATGAAGATTCGATTGAACTGTGCACTCTGCTGTTGCAACATATCCCCCATAAGATTAATGATTTCTTGGTAGTTAACCACTGGAGGAGCACCGGATGGGTTACCGGTCGCTTGACCTATCAGAGGGTTATGGGCTTCAACACTACCAGAGGACACTCCAGCTCTAGGAACAACTCTCTTTCCATTCCAACTTAAGGAAGCACCACAGTTCCTTCTTCCGGTCATTCTGACAAACCAATCGAAAGTCAAAAATCTATGAGAATATGTCCAAATTCAAAATCACACTCCCAACATGCCAAACATACTTGATTTCAACTGCACATGCCATTAAAATCCAAACAATGCATCACAATCAATATTTTCCCAAAACTGCCAACCTGCTTGAAAAAAAACAGCCTTAAAGGGACCACTTTCTCTATTTCAATCCCATTTCGAACACTTCCAACTTCAAGTTTGGCTCAGGGGAAGAAGTTATCTAGGGCTCCTAAGGTTCCAAGATTCTCAAGAGGCTTCAACGACAAGTTACAACCCTCATTGATCAACAACACAAGTAAGACCTTCTCTTTCTTCTCTTTTCTTTCAAACTTCATTTACCATTGGTATGTTTTTCTTCAAAACTAAGAAATACATGAGGCTAAAGGTTAGGATAGTGCCTAGGGATGTTTAGAAACATGTTCCCATCATTTTCCAAACAAAACCAAACTTCAACCAAAAAGATTTCCCACACTTTGGTTCAAAAACACTATTCACTTTACCAAATCCCAACTTTACAAACGCTTGTCCCATTTTCAAACAAAATTGAATTTTAACACCAAACCAATTCCCACAAGACTGATTTACTACGGGGAAGATGCTCCCACTCTCCGTTCGTTCAAAATCCAACTTTCCAAAAATCACAACACCTTGTCCATAAGAGAATTCCTACTTCCAAAGTTGCTGAATTTTCATGTCCATAAAGCAAAAATGATGGGTTTTCTTCAAACAAATCATCCCAACATGTTTATCCAAGTCTTATGAACACACTAGAATGTTCAAATCAAAATTTTGACAAAATCAAAATTTTTCAAAAAATTACGAAAATGCCCTTCTTGCAGATTTTTTTTTTTTTCAAACTCCAAGGGTTTCGATGGATATTCTTCAAACAAACCATCTTAGCATGTTAAACCAACTCTTATACACATGCTAACATGTCTAAACCGCAGTTTCCATCGAAAACAAACTTTTTCAAAATTTACCAAAATGCCCCTCTTCACCAAATATTGCATTACTTAACATACTTTACTCATATAATGCAAAACTCAACTTGACTCTTCAAATTCCCTTTAACCACCACGAAGAAAATGCTTTAGGATTAGGAGAGGTAGAAATGAAGATCAAAGTACTATTCCTACGCCACAAGCAGAGATAATACAAGGATAAGGAGACAACAATCCAAACTTCAGGTGAGGTTCAAGATCAGGATGAAGATGATGGTGAGGACAATCAGGAAGTTCAGTTAGACGAGGAGGGAACTATTCCAGCTCGACGGTTTTGAGGATAGAGGCACACAAATATACTATAGAAGATCGATTAACACGACTAAGATGAAATTCTAGGGCTATGAGAGGTCAGCTCGATTCTCAGGAACAATTTCCTAAACAAATAGCACTAGAATTTTCATCGAGTCTATGGTTGGAGGCAGAGCAATCAGTTTCACAACCAGGGACATCATACGGACTTTGCGACATAGCTAGGTCAAAGGATGAGGGTGACATTGTCAAGGCTGATGACAAAGAGGATGAGGATGCCGACGACAGTGATGATGATGATGATGATGAGCATGGAGACAATGATGATCATGATGGGGTTCCAGTTCAGGATGAGGATGTTATTGATGATCAGGGAGGTGAGGGTCAGGGTCAGGGTAAGATTCCGAGACACGAGGAGATTCCTATACCACTCTTCCATGAGATTGGAGGTCCATCACATACAACTTCTGGGATTCCAGGTGTGGCTTCTCATTAGTCATCGATTTCTTCCACACTTAAGAGGATAAAGGCTCAAAAGGAGAGGATAGAGTCCTATATGTATACCTTGGGAGAGAAATTTGCACAACTGGAGAAGGAGTTCAGATCTTGGAGGGACCAAACAGATCACCGGAGTCGATCACCTAGATAGATAGTACTAGGAGTCTTCTGTTATGCTTCCTTAAATGTATTTCCTTTCAGACTTGAAAAAAATATCCTATGTGATTAATGAGATTCAGTTTGTTTCACTTATGTTATTGTACATTATGCATTTCTTTTGTTGCATTAGTAGTTGTTAATGTTTGGTTATGACTTATAACTCATAATGACCACTCACGACCATTACTCCCAGCGACAACTCTCGACTCAAACTCATACGACAACACATGACTGCAACATGACTTAGACTCATATGACAACTCATGACGACAACACCTCACAATAAGGACTCACTCGCAAAGACGACTCACCACGACTACTTTCAACAGAAGACTCAACTCACAACTCATACACATACCCAATAACTTAAAACCGACAACTTAACTCTAACCATGACTACAACCCAAGTACAAGTCATAACCTTTAATTATTGTGCATTATTCAAACATGGTATATTATGCTTTGTTTGTTCAAGTTTCTAATCCAAGTTTTCTATTATTCACTTCTAAGAAAGTTTGAGTCACTTCTGGATCTATGACTCAAGGATGCTTTCATTACTGTGTTCTATGGTTATGATTATCCGAAAACTTAGGGCTCTGATACCATTCTGTCACATCCTCCCAGCCGGTACCCTAACTGGCATACCCGAGAGTGTGATCCACAGCCCAAAAGATCAAGTTTAGGAACGATCATATCCATTTAGCACAATAACAAATCAAAAGCAAGAACAAATCATTGTATTCTAATAAGTTAATAATAAAATTCAAGAAAAGATCTCAAAAGAATCACTAAGAATATCAGAGTGCGAAAACATGATACCAAATCAAAAGACAACTGTAGAGTATAGCGGAAATATACTCCACAACATATGCGGAAGGTAGATCGAAATCTAAGTAAAGCTCTAAGCTAATACAAGTAAAGTAAAAGATAAGTCTAGAAGAAACAAGAGAAATCTAATCCACATCTTCAGTCTGCTCTTCTTCATCTTCAATCTTCATCTTCTTCACCTTGCCCTTCCTTGTATGGACCGTCATCATATTTCAAACCTGCAGAGAAGTCTAACAAAAGATATGGTACAAAAGGGGTGAGTTTCGAAAGAAACCTAGTAAGGCAGTTAAATCCATAATAACATAAATGGCAAGATTTCAGAACAAACATAAATGCAATATGGTATGAGACAAACAATGAATGTATGAATCTAACTCTATGTATGCTGGTCTCTATTGGCAGACATGCTTTAAGTCATAGCACCATACTTCTTTGGGTAGGTTAATCACACAACGCCTTTTGGTAGTGGGTCCGGCATCCCTCGGGACATTCCATGGCTGGGGGTATAGGTCACCGCTCTCTCACATCACCATTGGTCTAAGTACTGGCGCATGTCAGGGTTAAGCCTAGCCAAATGCAAGTCTTCTACTTAGTTATATCAAGTCGATCCGGATACGTCCATTCCTCGCCCCTGGCGATCCTTTCCGGTATCCTTCACACTAGAGTCCTCATAGTCCCTGACTACGGACTCATCAACCCTACTGGTTATCCACATATGGTAAACGGGAAGCTCTCACGTCCTCTCACCGGTTGGTTACCGGTCTTAAGCGCCCGTGAGCCCAAGTCTATCCATATGCAACCCTACCAATAAATGGCCCCCACAATGTGATTCCTGTCCTCTCACGGGTTGGTTACCGGTCTTGAGCGCCCACAAATCCCCATTGCTACCACGGGTCGTTCGGTCTCAATACCCCTCCGACTAGGGTCTGACATAACGGGGATATCCTAGCCAAACACTACTAGACAGTCCTAAATATGTCATCCAACAGTTTAGGAAGGTGTCCAGAGGGCATCTCCGGAAACATCCCATAATATTCCCGTAGTTGTCCAAGGAAAGAAGTGTCAAAAGGACACCTCTCCTTCTCGACCCATACTTAATCAATCACAATCACAAATCAATCATATCATACACATTTACAGTATATAGAAAATATACCATAATAAGATTCATCTCATATACAGTTGACAAATAAAGACATTCATAAACTAAAGAAAGCAAGTAAATAATGTTGTATTATTTTTAATATAATAAAATAATAAACGTTTCATTTAAAATTGGATTTTATAAGTGTGGAAACTTTCCTTTGTTTATTTTAGGAAAGTGTGTTATATAGTCCCACATTGGAAACCGAGATGTCGGAATCCAAGTTAATTAATAGGTACTACCTATTAACTTTGATTTAATATCAAAGACATGCCAATGCGTGTGCAGTGTACGAGCAAGGACGGTGTACCGTCCGAGAGCGCTCGCGCACGCGCGGCGTGGGCAGTGGGCTGTTTAGGCATTTTTGGCGCACGCACTTAGCACTTTGTACGCTTCGAGCGAGATCAGATCTGAACCGTCTATTTTGATCAACGGCAGATCTAGGGCGATGGAAATAGATCCATAAATGTCATCTTGATGGTTCAATCTGGACCGTTAGATCGTGCGGCCGAACGATCCAACGGCTCAAATCTGAATGTTGGCATTTGTATCCCTCAAGAGAGGCGCACCCATACGAACAGAGTCATGAAATGTTCAGTAGAGGCACCTCAATGCCTATAAATCCCCTCTAGTTTCTCAACAGCAGAAGATAAGAAGAAAATCCGAAGTTTTCTCTGTTCTGAGTTTTGTCTGTGCTTTGCAAAACTCGGGAAACAACCTTGAGTTTGGGCTTCTTTGTATCCTGGGAGACGGTTCGCTGGTACCTCATAGCACCTTCCGTGAGGGGCGAATTACGTCTTAAGGACAGCGACATAGTAACGTGCCTAGAAGCTTCAGCTGCCTTACTGTTATCTTGTGCTCCTGATTACACCGAGTTTCGTTAATTCAACAATTAATGCTACTGTAATTAAAGTAAGTGCAGCAGTAATATATTCATAAAAGAATGTAATTATGGTAACAAATCCAAAAGATTCTAATATAGAAACTAAAATCACACAATCTATGCTATTATAGAAGTAACCATCCTTACCTTATATAACTTGAAGAGAATCTCCAAGGATCAAGGAGAATCTTCCCAAACTTGGCAAGAAGGTCCTAAACAAGTATATATATCATATTAGGAAAGAAACCTAGAAGGAAAGATATCAAAACATCCAAAACAGACCAAATCTGGAGTTGCTGTACTCATTGGTCGATTGGATTGGTCTATTGTCTCAGTCGACCAATGAGTCGACCAATAGAGACAGTGGCCTTCAAAATCAGAGTTTTTAGAATATAGAACCAAATTTGGTGGTTCAAAAGGGTACCAAACAAGGGGGAAACTACTATGAAAGTATCCTAGTATATAGAGGACTTCAAAACACTAATCAAATCAAGTCTTCAAGTTACAAATTAGGAAACAAAAGTTACCATAATTAGATCAATCATGGTTCTTGAAGAATTCATAGTAAAAATCATGGACAAGAACGATAGGATGATGGATCATAGGTTGTGATAAAGAAATCATGAAAAGCATGCATAGATCTTCAAGAAAAATATATCTAAGACTGAAGAACATGAATCTAAATAAGGAAACAAAACTTACCATAAATGTATCAGTCATGGTTCTTGGAGAAAGCATGGTATGATCAAGAAAAAAGAACTAGAGATTGATAGGTTACAACTCTTGTAAAGAAAACACAGCGATTGACTACTAATATGATCAATAAAACAGATCTAAGAAGATCAGAATTTGAATCAAAAGATGAACAAAGACAAGATCATGATTTAGATCATGATTCCTTCAAAAGCTTGCAATGGTCATGGTTAAGATCATCGCATTAGCCACTAATCCTTAGGAAAATCATGAGGGATGAGTAGAGAGATGTTTGCAACAGAGAATGCAGCATCTTCTCTACTATGTCAGCCCAAAAAGGAAAGAAAAACAGAGATGGAGAAGAAGAAGAGAGTGTAGACATACCTTTGATGCAAGAGGAAGAAGATTACTTGAGTTCTTGCGAGGGATCAACCAAGGATGCAAGGAAATTGATTAGAATGGAGTTCTAACTCGTTCTAGAGGCTTAGGAGGCAGAGGAGATGAACTAATCCCGAGATTGGACTTAAATAGAGAAACAAAGACCTAAATCTGGAAAACAGATCTCATTGGTCGATTGGATTGGTCTACTGGCCCAATCGACCAATCAGTCGACCAATGGAGACAGCAAGGTACAGATTGCACTGTTTTGGTCATAACTTCTTCGTTTGAAGTCCGATTGATCCGAAATTCGAAAGGGAACTTCACAGAAACATACTAAGACTATCTAGCATGAATTTGACATCATCCATGGTCCAAAAATCAGTACTTTATAAATTGGGAACATGAGTTTCTAAATTGGAAACAACATGGTTCTCATAGCAAACTCACCATGGATTCAAGGGAAGAATTAGAGAGAACAAGGCTTCTCTCTAATGGAATATCAAGAACATATCAGAGGCAAGAATAACTAAATAGAAAATCAAAAGAATACTAATCCTAGAATGAGAGGAATCAAAAGTAGAAACTTACTAGAATGCTTATATCAATGGTCAACATAGAAGGCTAAAATAGCTAGAAAGAAAGGGGAATTGATTCAAAGAGATGAAATACATTAGAACAGCAGTAAGGCTAAGATCAAACATGTTAAACATTAATGAGAAAAGAAGCTACAGTAGAATGATCATGCTGTCCAAAACTCAATCAAAATCAGTGATGAATTGAGGAGATTCACCATGTGGTTTCAAGGAATGGATAGAGTGATTGGGGGTTCACTCTAAGACATAAGGAGATTAGAGAATAGGTAGTTATAGTAGTGTAACACCTTCTCCATAATCAAAACATCAAGATAGAACATAAGAAGAAGAAAAGAGAGAAGAAGGAGATAGAACACTGAAATCAAGGTCCAACTTCAAGATGTAACATTAAAATAACCTTTCTTCATCCAAAATAGATAGGGTGTCCTGGCTAGGTTTGGGCTGGATTTCACACTAGCTATTTGCAACCCTACCAATAAATGGCCTCTAACGAGTATCTGCAATGTGATTTATGTCCTCTCATGGGTTGGTTACCAGTCTTGAGCGCCCATCAAATCCACATTACTACCATGGGTTGTTTGGTCTCAATAGCCTTCCGACTTGGGTCTGATACAACAAGGACATCCAAGCCAACACTTCTAGACAAGTGCTATATATGTCATCCAATAATCCGGGAAAGCGTTGATGGGCATCTTCGGAGAACATCCCATACTATTCCCTCTAATGTCCAAGGACAGAAATGTCAATAGGACATTCCCCAATCCCAAATCATACTTATCCAATCACATTCTCAGTTTCATCATATCATACATAAAGGATACTTCATCATATTAAAAGATAAGTCATAACGTCACATGATCAATCATATATGTAATTGACAAGAATGAATAATCATGATAAGCAAGAGTATATAAACATGGTACTACTGTCCTAAAGTATGTATAGCAGTCATATGATGTTCAAATACAACAAAGAAGCTAAACCTATTAAGTTGTCAACATCAATGTAAGAATCACATAGTTTATGCATTTATGCTGATAACCGTCCTTACCTTGAGTTGAGATGAAGATAATCCAATAATCACAAGAGAATGATCCAAAGATAGTATTCAGACCCTAGGCAAACATAGATGAAAGATTAGAAAAGAAATCGGGAAAATCGGAGGTTGAACGGATCAAATCAGGAAAGTACACAATGCAGCCATCAATTGGTTGACTGACTTGGTCGACTGACCCAGTGACCAAGTGAACAAGTGAGGGGCTGAATAGTGGATTTGGATCCAAAACCTAGCTTCCGGAGCTCGGATCAATCCGATTTGGAGGGATTGTTAGTAACAGTATAAGAACACTATCTAGCAAGTAATTAGCATAATCCAATGGTCTAAATAGGAATCCCCAAATTGAAACCCTAAGTTCTATATGCAAGAATCATAGTTTTCAATTGAAATGAAATGCAATTGCAAGGAAAACTAGGGAATTAGCTAGGGGAATTCATATGCAATAGATTACAATCATATGCTAGCATAGAATTAGACTTAGCATGCTTCATAAATCAGTTTAGGACAAGATAGCAAGTTGCTAAGAAGAAAATCATGGAAGTGTATATACAAGGATCAAAATGAAAGCATAGCATAGGTAGAAATGGAAGGAGCTTATGCATTAGCAAGGAATGAACACATGAAGTGGTGGTTGCAAGGTTGCAGCACCAACTTCATGGTTACAACAACAAGTAAGAGAAGGGATTAGAGTAGAATAGAGAGCAATAGAGAGAAATCATACCTTAGAGATGATTTTGAGGATGAGAGGCAATGATTGGAAATGATTGATGCAATATTCCGTCACCACTACCAAGAGAATGTTTTGGGAAGCTCTCCCCTCGTTCTCAGGAGTCCAAATGAGTAGAATAGGGTTCAAGTCACGAGGTTCACTTAAGTAGAGAAGAGAATATCCAAAAAGCATCAAATTCTAGAATTTTGGAATCCTTTGGCCGACTGGCCCAGTTGACCAATCAGTCGACCAAGCTAGTACATGAAGCTTGATCCAGGGAATTGAAAGGCTAGAACAACTCAAACTCAAGTGGGTTTTCTCCTACAAGTCAATCAACAAGTCTAGATTAGAGTATTACCTTCGAATCGAGTCTAGAAGCGCATTAGGTACTTCAACTAGACTTCCCCTCTTCTAGGTGCAGCTTCTCACCGAACACTAACATTGCATCCAAGTAAGGGGCACCATCGTCAATGTCACATCCACCCAGCCGGTACCCTATCTGGCATATCCGAGTGTGTGATCCACAGTCCACAGGATCCAGTATTGAGGAAATCAACCTCCCACATTCATAATAATATAATCAAGAACAAGACTAAATCAGGGTTAACAATATTATTTAAATGAATTAAAGCAAAGTAACAAAATAATCATCAGAGTGCGGAAATGATACCAATAGATATATATAATCAAAATGTAGAGTGAGGTGGAATGTAGATCGAAAGTCAAAAGAAGATCACAACTGGTTCTAAAGATGAGAAAGAAAGATACTGTCACATCCATCCAGCCGGTACCCTACCTGGCATACCTGAGTGTGTGATCCACAACCCCAAAGACCAAGTATCGAGTAATCAACCTCCCACATAGACAATAACATACTCATGAACAATAATAATCAATGTGCAAAAGATAAACCAAAGATCCAAATAAGGAAAGAATACACCCTGTATATAATCAGAGTATGAAAGATAATCAGAGTGTCTAAATCAACAAGTAAAGTGAGGCAGAATCCCACTCTACAACCAGCGGAATAATAGTTCTAAAAGAAAAGAAACAGAATGAAATCTAATCAGGTACAATAGGTAACTAAATTGTTCTCAATCTTATAGACAACATCTCTATAAGTATAAATCTCAAAAATGGCACAAGGGTGCTTCCACTCTATGGTCGGACTAAGCATCGTACGCAGCATAACCACCCGCGGAATCTTCAGTGTGATTGTCGTAACCGCAATCACCTTCCTGGAGATATGCCTCTTCTCCTTGCGCTTCTTCATACGAGCAGTCATGATACTCAGAACCTATAGAGTAGTCTAACAAAACATTTTACAAAAGGAATGAGTTTCAACGGAACTCAGTAAGGCAGTTAATCCATATCAACATATATAGCAGGATTTCAAAGCAAAGTAAAATTCTATATGATATGAAACACATGATGCAATATGATTCTAACTCTATGTATGCTGGTCTCTATTGGCAGACATGCTTTAAGTCATGACACCGTACTTCTTTAGGAAGGTCTCATCACACAACGCCTTTTGGTAGTGGGTCCGGCATCCCTCGGGACATTCCATGGCTGGGGGTATAGGTCACCGCTCTCTCACATCACCATTGGTCTAAGTACCGGCGCATGTCAGGGTCAAAGCCTAGCCAAATGCAAGTCTCCTACTCAATTACATCAAGTCAGATCCAGATACGTCCGTTCCTCGCCCCTGGCAACCCTATCTGGTATCCTTCACACTAGTCCTCATAGTTCCTGACTACGGACTCATCAACAATATAGGTCATCCACATATGGTAAACGGGAAGCTCTCACGTCCTCTCACGAGTTGGTTACCGGTCTTAAGCGCCCGTGAGCCCAAGTCTAACCATATGCAACCCTACCGATAAATGGTCCCCACAATGTGATTCATGTCCTCCCACGGATTGGTTACCGGTCTTGAGCGCCCATGAATCCCCATTGCTACCAATGGTCGTTTAGTCTCAATACCCCTCCGATTAGGGTCAAACATAATGGGACATCCTAGCCAAACACTACTAGACAGCCCTAAATATGTCATCCAACAATTTAGGAAGGTTTCCAAAGGGCATCTCTGGAAACATCCCATAATATTCCCATAGTTGTCCAAGGACAGAAGTGTCAAAAGGACACCTCCCCTTTCCAAACCATACTTAAGCATACAGAAGCATCAATCCATAACATCACATATATGGTAACTTCATATATGGAAAGAAATCAATAATAACATTCAACTTGTATAAAACTGGTATGTAAATCATACATGAGTCAATTTAATATAAACAAGTAATGCTACTGATATCAAGACAATACAACTGTAGTATAACATTGTAAGAATCTGATTAAAGAAATAAAGTAACAAGATTCAAATATAGAAACTAAAATATACAATTTATGTTCTTAAGGAAGTAACCATCCTTACCTTATATAACTCGCAAAAGAATTTTAAGAATTCAAGTAAGATCTTGAAAAACTTGAGAAGAAGGTCCTAAACAAGTGTATACAACATATTAGGAAAGATCCCTAAAAGAAAAGATATCAAAACATCCAAAACAGACCAAATCTGGAGTTGCTGTACTCATTGGTCGATTGGATTGGTCTACTGTCTCAGCCGACCAACAGAGACAGTGGCCTTCAAAATCAAATTTTTTAGAATAAAGAACCGAATTTGGTGGTTCAAAAGGGTACCAAACAAGGGGTAAACTACAATGGTAGCATCCTAGTATATAGAGGACTTCAAAACACTAGTCGAATCAAGTCTTCAAGTTACAAATTAGGAAACAAAAGTTACCATAATTAGATCAATCATAGTTCTTGAAGAATTCAAAGTACAAATCATAGACAAGAACAATAGGATGATGGATCATTGATTTTGATAAAGATCATGAAAGGCATGCATAGATCTTCAAGAAAATAGATCTAAGACTGAAGAACATGGATCTAAATAAGGAAACAAAACTTACCATAGATGTATCAGTCATGATTCTTGAAGAAAGCATGGTATGATAAAGGAGAAACAACTAGAGATTGATAGATCATGGATCATGTAAAGAAAACACAGCGATTGACTACTAATATGATCAATAAAATAGATATGAGAAGATCAGAATTTAAATCAAAGATGAACGAAGACAAGATCATGATTTAGATCATGATTCCTTCAAAAGCTTGCAATGATCATGATTAAGAACATTGCATTAGCCATTAATCCTTAGGAAGATCATGAGAGATAAGTACAGAGATGTTTGCAACAGAGAATGCAGCATCTTCTCTACTGTCTCAACCCAAAAAGGAAAGAAAACAAAGATGATGAAGAAGAAGAGAGTGTAGACATACCTTTTTGTGTAAGAACACGAGTTTTGACGAAGATCCATCAAGATAAACACCAAGAACGCAAGGGAGATGACTTGCAGAGGTCTTTGGTTCGTTCCAAAGAGTTTGGAGGCAGAAAATACGAAGTAGACTCAAGATTGGACTTAAATAGAGCAAGCAAGACCTAATTAGCAAAGACAGAACCCATTGGTCGATTGGATTGGTCGACTGGTCCAATCGACCAATCAGTCGACCAATCAGAACAGCAAGTCCAAAACAGGGAATTGAGGGCTCAGATCAAATCCAAACATAAAGGGGTTTTGCACACACACCAAGTGATTTACCTAATAGGTAGAAATGCCTTCGAACCATGATAGAGAGCACTCCAAGTCCATCAACTAATCCGATCTTCATCAGGATTCAGTTTCCATAAATAGAACATTGTCATCAACACTCATGGATTCAAAGCCAGTCACCAAGTCTTCCACTGGGATGGCCCATAGCTGACTTCTTGCTTTACTTCGAGTTGTCGGACCTACAAAAAACAGGGTTTTCCGGGTCAAGGTTAGGGCTGGGTTTCACATTTTCCCCCCTCAAAGAAATTTCGTCCTCGAAATTGAAAGCTTACTTGTGCTTCCAAAGAGGTGAGGAAACTTCTCCTTCATATCTTCTTCCTTCTCCCAAGAAGCTTCTTCAGGGGTATGGTTCTTCCACCGAATCTTCACCAAAGGGATGGTGCGATTCCATAGCTGCTTGTCCTTCTTATCCAGGATTTCGGCCGGTTCTTCATCATAGGTCAAATCAGCACTAAGTCCTTCAGGTGCTTGCTGTAAAATGTGTTCCGGATTCTCTATGTATTTTCGAAGCATCGAAATATGAAACACATTATGAACTCCAGCAAGAGGCGGAGGTAATGCTAATCGATAAGCAACAGGTCCAATATTTTCCAAAAGCTCAAAAGGTCCAATGAAACGAGGGCTAAGCTTTCCCTTAACATTAAATCTCATCACACCCTTCATTGGTGAAACCTTCAAGAAAACTTTCTCTCAAACTTGAAATTCTAAATCAGTCCTTCTCTTATCAGCATAAGATTTCTGTCTTGACTGGGTAGACTTAATCCTTTCTCTTATCATATCAACCATCGCACTCATAGCTTCAATCATCTCAGGACCTAAGTGTAACATCCCCCCAGCCGGTACCCTAACTGGCATACCCGAGGGAGTGATCCACAGCTCAAAAGATCAAGTTTAGGAACGATCATATCCATTTCGCACAATAACATAATCAAAAGCAAGAACAAATCATAATGTTCAAGTAATTTATAATAAAAGTCAAGAAAGGATCTCAGAAGGATCACTATAGAATATTAGAGTGCAGAATAACAAGATACCAAATCAAAAGACAATTGTAGAGTATAGCGGAAATATACCCTACAAACACATGCGGAAGGTAGATCGAAATCTAAATAAAGCTCTAAGCTAATATAAGTAAAATATAAGTCTAGAAGAAACAAAAGAAATCTAATCCACATCTTTAGTCAGCTCTTCTTCTCCTTCAGTCTTATCTTCTTCACCTTGCGCTTCCTCATACGGACCGTCAAAGAAATCCGAACTTGTAGAGAAGTCTAACAACAGATTGTACAAAAAGGAATGAGTTTCGAAAGAAACTCAGTAAGGCAAGTTAATCCATAACAACATAAATAACATGTGGCAAAACATAACAAGATGCAATGCAATATGAAACAGATAATGTATGTATGCATCTAACTCTATGTATGCTGGTCTCTATGGCAGACATGCTTTAAGTCATAGCACCATACTTCTTTGGGAAGGTCTCAATCACTCATCATCTGTTGGTAATGGGTCCGGGCATCCCTCAGGACAAACCATGGCAGGTGGTTAAGTCAACACACTCTCTCACAACCATTTGGCATAAGTACCGGCGCATGTCAGGGAAAAACCTAGCCCAATGCAAGTCATCTACTCAGTTACATCAAGTCAGGTCCAGATACTTCCATTCCTCCCCTCTCGGGATCCTTTCCGGTATCCTTTCCACTAGAATCATGGATGTTACTCACCGGACTCATCAACCCTATTGGTTATCCACATATGGTAAACGGGAAGCTCTCATGTCCTCTCACGGATATAACTCACCGGTCTCGAGCGCCCATGAGCCCAAGTCTAACCATATGCAACCCTCCAATAAATGGCCCCCACAATGTGATTCCCGTCCTCTCACAGATATAACTCACCGGTCTTGAGCGCCCGTGAATCCCCATTGCTGCCACGGGTCGTTCGGTCTCAGTACCCTTCCGAATCGGGTCTGATATAACGGGGACATCCTAGCAAAACACTACTAGACAGTCCTAGGTATGACAATCAATGATTCGGGAAAGCGTCAATGGGCAACCCCGGAAACATCCCATACTATTTCCGATAATGTCCAAGGACAGAAGTGTCAAAAGGACACCTCTCAATCCCAAACCATACCTAATCAGACACAATCTTAGATCAGACATGACATACACATACAATCAGCAGTTAATAATATACAAGAGTATATACAATCATGATCTAATCATTAAACAATATAGTAATAGCCAATTCATATAAGTATGAATAATGAAAAAGATTACATAGACAAGTGCTACTGTTCTCACAGTAGTAAATCAGAAGTATAAAGTATACAAACAGTAAACAAACTCATAGTTTCATAAAATAGAAACCAGAGAGTATGCAATCTATGTAGTTAAGGAGATAACTGTCCTTACCTTCTAACTCGAAAAGGAACTTAGGGAATCAAGTAAGACCTTGACTAAACCTGAGAAAAAAGTCTTAAACAAGTGTATACAATAAGTTAAGAAAGATACATAGAAGGAAAGATCACAATTCAATCAAAATAGACCAAGAATGGGGTTGCTGTACCCATTGGTCGACTGATTGGTCTACTGCCCCCATCGACCAATGAGTCGACCAACAGAGATAGAAGCGTTCAAGAATCAAAAATTTTTGAATATGAATCCGAATTTGGTGGTTCAAAAGGGTACAAAATAAGGGGGAAACTTTAATGGAAGCATCCAAGTCAATAGAGGACATCAAACCATTAATCAAATCAAGTTTCCAGGATACAACCTTGGAACCGAAAAGTTAACCCAATTAGGTTAAATCAAGGATCATGAAGAAAACACAATATGATAAAGGATAAGGAATTTAGATGATGATAGGTTACAATTTAGTAAAGAAAACACATTGATTGGCTATTAACAGGGTCAATAACATATACCCAAGAAATTAGGGTAAACATAGATCATGAAGGGAATATAGGATGGATCAAGGATAATGAACTAGAGGATGATAGGTTATGATTCTAATAAAGAAAACACATTGATTGGCTATTAACAGGGTCAATAACATATACCCAAGAAATTAGGGTAAACATAGATCATGAAGGGAATATAGGATGGATCAAGGATAATGAATTAGAGGATGATAGGTTATGATTCTAATAAAGAAAACACATTGATTGGATGTTAACAGGGTCAATAACATATATCCAAGAAATTAGGGTAAACATAGATCATGAAGGGAATATAGTATGGATCAAGAATAATGAACTAGAGGATGATAGGTTATGATTCTAATAAAGAAAACACATTGATTGGATGTTAACAGGGTCAAAAACATATATCCAAGAAATTAGGGTTTCATCCTTTTTGGCTCCCATGAAAAGGTTGAGATCACAGAATGTAAGGGAATTAATGATTGGCCAATTAAAACAAGAAAATCATAGAAGATCAAATTTAGATTAACATAAATATGCCCCATGAGGTTTCCCTCACATGGGAGGTTACCAAAAGGTTTAAAAGAGATCATACAAGGGTTAGGGTTTCAATAATTTATTTTGGCTAGGGTTTCACCCTTTTGGCTCACATGAACAGGTTAAGATCATCGGATGAAAAGGAATGATTGTTATCAAGAAACTAACAAGAAATCATAGAAATTCTAGTTTAAGTTAATAGAAACATTTTGGGAAGATAAAATCATCAAGTCATGGTCAAAAGATGGGTTCTTGATTTAACCCAAGAAACTAGGGTTTCAACCTTTATGGCTTTTATGAAAAGGTTAGGGAGAATCAAGATTCACCCTAGGGCAAGAGAAACAAAGAATGCACAATTTAAAAAGGTGTTGGGGAGTTTCCAACAGATAAAAGAATATTAGGGTTTCATATATGGTTACCTCTCATGAGAGTTACCCATAATTAACTCTCACAAAAACAACCCAAGATAGATAAAGGAACATCTCATTAGTATTTCAAAATCAATAATGGAATTAGGAAGGGTCTACCAATAAGAGAAAATAAGGTTCTCAATTAAAGTGAAAGGAAAGAAATTCTAATCATACGATTAGGGATTTACTAACAAGGATCCGTGTATCCCACGGAAAGAATATGGAGAATAAAGATTCACCCTAGGGCAAAGAATTTACAATCAAGAAAGGTTTTGGGGAGAGTCCAATGAATTAACAGAAATAAAAGGGTTCCCAAATTGGTTAACCTCTCATGAGGGTTACCCAAGAATTTCCCCTCAAAATCTCTCCCTTTTGGCTAGGGTTGAGATCATGACGATGATCATAGATCTCAAAGGATGGAATGAGATCATGGAATAGATGGTTGCAAGATTGCAGCATCTTCTTCCTGATCTCAATCAAGAACAAGAACGAAGAAAGAATAATTAGAAATTCAGAAGAGATACTAACCTTGAATTGTCAGATCAGAGATGAGAGGCTTCAGATCTGCAGAGGAGTCTTCGAAATCACCAGAGAGAGTTTCGGAGAGGTCTTCTCACGTTCAAAAAGTGTTTAGGAGGCAGCCGTAACAAAGAAACACGAAGTAGGGTTTAAATAGAAGTGAAAAACCCTAAAATTACAATTTCACGGATTTGGCAAACCATTGGTCGAGTGCTTGGTCGAGTGGTCCAGTCGACCAATCAGTCGACCAAGCAGAACAACAATGTTCAAACAGGGATTCGGAGAGCTATACAAGGTCAAATTGAGTGAGGTTTTCTTCTAAAAGTCAATAAAGAAGTCTAGTTTTCAGAAATACTTTCAGATCAAGCATGGGAGTTCATTAGGTCCACCAACTAAACTCACCTTCTTCAATGCGCAAGCAGGATTTGCCAGACATAGTTCAGCAACTTCGGACAGTGATTTGGAGGGTTATATGGGGACAAATTGAGTGAGGTTTTCTCCTACAAGTACATCAAGAAGTCTAGTTTTGGGAAATACCTTCAGATTGGGCACAAGATTTCATTAGGTATTTCAACTAATTCACCCCTCTTCGGTGCGCATATTCAAAACTAACACTAACAATGCTCTCAAGTGAGGGGCATCATCGACAATGTCCATGGGCTTGGGTTCCGACACCAAATCATCAACCAAAAGGGTCTACAAGCAACAAGCTAAGATCAAATCAAGGTCCAACTTTAAGGTATAACATTTAAACTAACCCTTCTTTACCCAAAACAGATACGGTGCCCTAGCCAGGTTTGGGCTGGATTTCACACTAAGACTTTTCTTTCACCCGTCTCAGTCCAGTACAAAGGTGTCCTACAAGTATTTCCATATAGAGCCTTGAATGGAGCCATGCCTATTTTTGCTTGATAACTATTGTTATAGGCAAACTCAACCAAATCTAGGTGTTCATCCCAATTACCACCCATATCCACCACACAAGATTTAAGCATGTCTTCCAACGTCTGAATTGTTCGCTCAGATTGTCCATCCGACTATGGGTGATGAGCTGTACTCAAATTCAATTGGGTTCCCAAGGCCTTCTGCAAACTGTTCCAAAATCTTGAGGTAAATCTAGGATCACGATCTAAGACAATACTCATTGGCACTCCGTGCAGACGAACCACATTGTCCACATAAAGCCTAGCTAGCTTATCCAGAGTATGAGTGATCTTCACCTTGTATGATCTTTCCGGAAACCTTTGGTACCTAGGCTGTCTAGCAGTGTTTGTCTAGGATGTCCCTATTATATCAGACCCGAATCGGAAGGGTATTGAGACCGAACGACCCATGGTAGCAATGTGATTCACGGGCGCTTAAGACCGGTAACCAACCCTTGAGAGGACGGGAATCATATTGTAGGGGTCATTTATTGGAGGGTTGCATATGGCTAGACTTAGGCTCATGGGCGCTCAAGACCGGTGAGTTATATCTGTGAGAGGACATGAGAGCTTCCCATTTACTATATGTGGATAACCAATAGGGTTAATGAATCCGTATTTGAGAGAGTCGGATACGCTGACTCTAGTGTGAAGGATACCGGAAAGGATCCCGAGAGGGGAGGAATGGAAGTATCTGGATTTGAGTTGATGTAATTGAGTAGATGACTTGCATTGGGCTAGGCTTTTACCCTGACATGTGCCAGTACTTAGACCAAATGGTGATGTGAGAGAGAGGTGACTTAACCCCCAGCCATGGAATGTCCGAGAGGGATGCCAGACCCACTACCAATAGGAGCCGTACGCGTGACCTACCCAAAGAAGTATCGTGCTATAACTTGAAGCATGTCTGCCAATAGAGACTAGCATACATAGAGTTTAGATGCATACATACATTATCTGTTTCATATTGCATTGCATCTTGTTATGTTCTGCCGCATGTTATTTATGCTGTTATGAGTTAACTTGCCTTACTGGGTTTCTTTCGAAACTCACTCCTTTTGTACCATATCTTTTGTTAGACTTCTCTACAGGTTTGGAATTACTATGACGGTACGTATGAGGAAGCGCAAGGTGAAGAAGACGAAGAAGAGCCAACTAAAGATGTGGATTAGATTTCTCTTGTTTCTTCTAGACTTATCTTTTACTTTACTTGTATTATCTTAGAGCTTTACTTAGATTTCGATCTACCTTCCGCATATGTTGTGGAGTATATTTCCGCTATACTCTACAGTTGTCTTTTGATTTGGTATATTGTTAATCGCACTCTGATATTCTTAGTGATCCTTCTGAGATCTTTTCTTGAATTTTATTATTAACTTATTAGAATACAATGATTTGTTCTCGCTTTTGATTATGTTATTGTGCGAAATGGATATGATCGTTCCTAAACTTGATCTTTTGGGCTGTGGATCACACACTCGGGTATGCCAGGTAGGGTACCGGCTGGGTGGATGTGACAAGACATCTCTCTTGCCATCCAATCTCCTCTCACCAACCATCTGCATGATGTTTCCACTGCTGCAAACCCTATCTCCACCGTCACCGCATTGCTGGAGTAGGCCTAACTTTAGCCCCTATTGTACTTGCCTCTCCCCTACGATTGTCGTGCTCTATCTCTGATGCGACCTATTGCTAGCCTATCTCTTAGCCTACTTCGATTGCTTCATTGACCCTTTTCTCAGCCTCCCTCTATTCCAGCTGTAGTGCCCTTCTGTCATGGAAGACTTGCACCCTCCTCTCCCTCCCCTTTTGCCTATTTTATTTGGACGCCTATTCCCTTCAAACCAACTGCTCTCCCATTGAACCCCCTTAACTTCTTCCTCTCCAGCCTATGCCCTCTTCCACTTCATCCTTGTCTAGTTCCCTTCTTCCTCTTTGGCCCAGCCATCTTCTGCATCTTAGCGCACCCCTCAAACCTTCCCTCTCCCTCTACCCAATTTGTAGACCAACCCACCCCCGCCCCTTCTTTTAGCCCAATCTTTCCCCCCCTCCCTCTTGTCTTTCTCTCCTCATCTCGCTAGTCTCCTCTCTCTCCCTCTCTCTCTCTATTGCATTTCTCTTTCGCCAACCTCCCCCCCCCCCCCCCATTTCTCCTCTCCCCTCTCTCTTGCCTCTTTGGTTTGTCCTCCTATTCTAGGGATTTTCAGCTACCTTACGAGCATTGTGAACTGGTTTTTTCCTTCACCCATTGGGGGCAGCCTAATGTGGACCTCTAGCTCTTCATCGTGCAATACGGATGCTTTGATGGTTGCATCCTTGATCAAAATCACTTCCAACTCTGATCATGTTGGTTGCAAGAAAAACTACCATATCCCCTGGGTCACTACCAAGAAGATGGAGATTTTGTTGTTAAACTCAAGTCTCTTAGCAAGAGGAAGAAAAAAAAATATTGCCTCTAGTTTTGCTTTTTGGTTTTGTTCTTTATTTAGGCTCGTGTCAGGCTTTGAGCCAATTTTGATTTTCTATTGTTAGGGGTTACCGCAAGATATTCTGAAGACCACCACAAGATATTTACACTTAATTATCCTAACACAAGATATTTTGAATAAATAGATTCTTTATTTACACTTTGCTTGCTTGTTTTCCTAACCCTCCTTCCTCTCTTTGGTAAATCATAGATGTATTTTTTTGAATATACCCCACCACAAGATATTTGAAGACCTATAGGAAAGGAATTTAAATTTTGTTTCTTTCTTCTATGGATTACCAATGGATCTCACAGTGGACATCTAGTTAGTTCTACATTATAGGGTGCCATTGGAGTTAAACCCAAGAGTAATAGGGTCGTCTAATTGTAGGTGGGGTTTCTTCCCCAAAGTATATTGGTCTATAAAAAAATTCGACTTCTTGCACCATCACTGATAATGGCAGGATCGTGTGATATAAGTTTATTCAATGGTGTTTTAATGGACTTTTGGGTGAGTCAAGGGTGGCATTTATATTAGAGACAACTCAGTAGGTGGCCCTAAAAGTTATAATTTTTAATTATTGGTTAAGTAATCTTCACCATCAAGGTTCGAAATTTCTGTCTTGAGGCCAATTTTGACCAGCGTCAAAATTGAGTTGGGTTGAAATTTCAACTAACTTTGTCAAAACCATAGAATTTCGAGCAAGTTTTGATGAGTTGTTTTGTCCCATGTTTTGACGGATGTTTTACCTATGTTTTTGCATACACCTTGTTTAAAGCATACATAATACAATAGAACATGCATTTTGCATACAAAAAAAATGGAAAGTACTCATTCATATACTACCACTTCACTTGTAAGACATGTGCGTTTGTTTTTGAATTTTGATGAATATAAAGACCAATAAATTGAAACAAATTAGATAAGTACTTCAAATTCTTACCAAAAAAAATAAGATAGGTACTTCAAATGTTTCATTCAAATACACTAGTGACAAAGTAAATACCAAAAAAAAAAAATGAAGCTTTTGCCAACATCTCTACTCAAATCCAAGATGAGTACCTCAGTGGATCCATCCCACAAGCCATGTATCATTGCATTTGTGTAACCCTCTCCTCTAGATGGTGGATAAAAGCATCCCATGTCATGGTGTCGGACTAACCATTTAGGAAGCCTAATAATGTGAAACTACAGGTGTCATCGTCAGCATCAACTAGATATCCCAACCAAGGGAATCTGTCATCTAGGTTTGGGACTTGGAAAATCTCCAAAGAAGTAACAAATAGGGTGATGGATCACAAAGGAGACATCAAATATGAGTGAGAAAAGAGGACTATAAGAGCCAAAAATTCAAAAAAGTGGGGGAGATGTGCAAAACTGAGTAGGGCAAAACCGGGGAGTTCTAGGAGACTCAATTGAAATAGAGGCTTGTTTTTTTGGTCCACCTTGGTTGAAATTTCGACCAAGTTAGACCAAATCTGGAACATAAACCCCATTGCTTTTGTCTGAATTTGCAAAAAAAATTGAAACTCCAGTCATCTCAGTTAAAATTTGAACAGTACTCATCATGATTCAGATCAAAATGCCTTCTCCTCAACTTTAGCATCAACCATATTTTTCTTATATATGATTTTCATAAAAATATGAATCTAATCATTTGCATAACATATGTGAGACAATATAAATTGCATCGAACCCGTCAGACCGAGATCACCTTATCAGGCCCGGTCGAACCGTGACTATGGCCTATCAAGACCTAATGAATCAATCCTAAAGGTGTTGTCTTCTAGTTAACAATCCGTTATGGCTTCCCAAACTTTGCGGTACGAGAACTTGATTTTAAAGGCCTCTACTAGTAAAGCGGTGAAAGGATCATGACGAGATCGGTAACTGGTTACGGCCCCTAATATCTAGGGTAAAACCCTAAGATCGAATGGCCACCAAAGGAGATCGAGAATTCATTCAACGGTCGAAGATTAGAAGTAAAATCTATATAAACCAATAACGTACAACCTCCCAGGTATCTAAATCGTTTCCCAACTACACATTCATATTATTTTGCTCTGCAAGTAGCCAGAGCCTTTTGTGATCAGTTCAGTTACTGACTTAAGCTTCGGAGGTAGCCTTCCGACCCCACGGTCAGACCACGTCTAACTTTTTTTTGTAGGGTTACATCAAGTAGTCTGGCAGCTTAACAGAATTTGGAGGACAGCCAGCCTCTAGGCTACTATCTTTCTTGGGCTCTCTTTGCTTTGTCACATCATGTTCTAGTGTGGCATAGCGCAGAACTTGTGTACCCTGGACATAGGTCCTCAATCCCTAAAAAAGGTTTCAGGTAGATGGTTGCGCATCATCTGGCGTCGTCTGTGGGAAACGCTTCGAAAAGTCATGGTGACTAGATCAGCAGCAGCCACAACGGCTTTACGAGAACTGAATGTTCGTCCCCTGATAGGAGATGCTCCGGTCATTAGACCTGAAGGAAGCAGACTCCCAAAGGTTCAGGAGGAAGGAAGGGAAGAAAATCAAGACTCTCCCAATCCTCTCCAGCAACAAATGGAGCAGTTACAGATCCAGTTCTTGGAGATGCAGAAAACACTCCGTATGTTGGCAAGACAGGTGGTCGTACCTCAAGCACCCGATCAAGTAGAGGCGAGAGGACGTACACAAGAAGCAGTCTTAGTTCCACCATTAATCCAGGTACCAACACTTTCTCATCATGTAGATGAGCAACAAGGTGAAGGCCAGAATTATGGCCAGAATCATCAAAAAGATCGTCAAGATCGAGTCCGAGAAGTGAGAGCTGGTGAACCACCCGACAGAGATAATCGGCATGATAGGCCACATGCAAGCCGAACAGGAACAACAACGAGGTGGCATAGGGGAGTCCGCACTCACTCCCCTACCTCAAGACGTTCGGGAAGAGGAAATATTCGGACGGAAGATGGACGATCACTACATATTGGCTGAGAGCTTGCCAATATAAACCAAAGGATAGGGCAACTCTCTCGAGGAAGGAAGGTCGATGACATTTATTCGGTCATCCGGAAGACTCCTTTCACTGATGCTATCACTCTGTTCGAGTTTCCACACAACTTCAGGCTCCCAACTTTTACGGCTTTTGATGGTTCAAGAGATCCCACAGCCCATATTAGCTATTATCAACAAACAATGGCAGTAGCTGGAAACTCTGACGAGATCCTCTACCGAGTTTTCGCTTCTTCCCTAACCGGGGCGGCATAGAAGTGGTTCTCAAACCTACTTTCGGGAAGAATCAACGGTTTCGAGAATCTTGCTCGAAAATTCATCGGACGTTTCTAGAGCGGTATCCAGATTAGGAAAACGGAGGAGACACTCTTTACTATCAAGCAAGGAAGGAATGAATCAATCTAGGAATACTTGAAGATATTCAATAAAGTTACTATGGAAATAGGTAACTTGGATGATCAGGTTGCGAAAACGGCCCTTTTTACAGGGTTAACCAACCGAAAGCTATTGGAGTATTTACTTCAGGACATGCCAACTACTTATGCCGAATTAGTACACAGCAATGCCAAAATCAAGCGGAGGTGGCCGAGATACTTGATGCCCGACAGGGAGATGGTGTGCAACAAGGAGAACCTAAAGTGGCAACGAAAGAATCAAAAGTTCCCGAAAGAGGTCATAAGCAAAGCGGCCTGATCCAAATCGGGCTAGAAGCCACGTTCGACCTGGAGAAGGCAATCTCCAGACCAAGACGAGTACACACCATTAAATGCTCCTCGATCGGAAATACTAATGCAGATAAAGAATCAAGATATTTTAAGATGGCCCTCCAAAATTGTGACAAAAACAGGAGAAAAGAACATGGAGAAATATTGCCGTTGCCACAAAGACTATGGGCACTACACCAATGAATGTAGGCACCTCAAGGCAGACATTGAAAGGCTGATCAATCAAGGACATCTCACAAACTTCCTGAAGGTCCAGGAAGATGAAAAGAGAATGACCAATGAAAAAAGGGGACGTTCGCCAAGCAGGGAACGTTGAGTCAAAGATCCAAAGTGTAAAAAATGAAAGGAAATGGTGGGACCTAGCAAGTCCCCAATTCTCACGATATTTGGGGGACCCGGACCTAAATCCTTATGAAAGTTGAAAGCAAGATCGAAATTCGTGGGATCAGGAGAAGCTCAAAAAAGAAAGAAAACGGAATAGGTGCCTATCACTTTCAGTGAAGAGGATGACTGAGGCGTTTGCATGCCTAATGACGATGCGATTGTCATCAAAGTAGAAGTCGGAAGAAGAGAGGTGCACAGGGTCCTAGTTGACACAGGATCTTCGGCTGATGTCTTGTCTTATGAAGCTTTTGAGAAGCTAGATTTTGAAGAAGGGCTGATGAAGCCCTCCTCAACACATCTATACGGATTTGCTAGTTCATCCATCGTGGCTGAAGGATCGGTCCAATTGGATCTTTCAGTAGGAAATTTTCCAAAAGAATCGACCATTCGAACAAATTTTTTTGGTGGTTCGGGATCTTCCCGCTTACAACATGATATTGGGGAGACCCTCGTTAACAAGGCTAGGTGCTATGGTTTCGCCAAAGCATATGAAGATAAAGTTTCCCACTGACACTGGAATCGGGCAAGTAGTTTCAGACCAAAAACTCTCCCGGCAGTGTTATGTAGCATACCTCAAAGACAAGGAAGGACCTAAAAAAGCCACGGCCTTACCTATTGAGGTAAGGGATGATCGGGATGAAGACACCATGCAAAGGCCCGAACCCGTGGAGAAATTGGAATGTATATGCTTGCAGCCAAGAGACGAAGTGAAGTTTACTCATATTGGATCTGAGCAACCTGAGCCTTTCAAAGAAGAATTGACAACTTTCCTTCGGAAAACATAGATGTGTTCGCTTGGTCAGCCAATGACATGCCAGGAATTGATCGAGCTGTAACTGAACACCGACTATGGATCAATCCTGACTTCAAGCCTGTAATCCAGAGAAGACGAAACTTTTCAATTGAGAAGCACGAAGCTATCGGAGGGGAGGTCAAAAAACTCGAAAAGTCTGGCTTTATCGAGCCCATTGAGTGTCCAACATGGTAATGGTGAAAAAGTCCAATGGAAAATGGAGAATGTATACTGATTACACAGACCTCAACAAAGCTTGCTCGAAGGACTGCTATCCCCTGCCACGGATAGATCTTTTGATTGATGCTACTGCCGTGTATGAAATGTTAAGTTTCATGGACGCTTATTCCGGGTATAACCAAATCCTGATGAATAAAGAAGACAAAAGATTCACGCCATTTATTACTGATCGGGAGAGCTATTTCTATAAGGTTATGCCGTTTGGCTTAAAGAATGCAAGAGCTACATATCAGAGAACTCTAAACAAGATTTTTAGCAATCTAATCGGGAAGAACATGAAAGCATATGTAGATGATATGCTGGTAAAGAGCCCCCTAAGGACAGGCCACATTGAGGATCTTTGGGAAGTATTTTCCATCTTGAGAAAATACCAGATGAGGCTGAATCCGGAAAAGTGTGCCTTCGAGGTATCATCAGGGAAATTCTTGGGGTTTATGGTTTCCCAGAGAGGAATCGAAGCAAACCTTGCCAAGATACAAGCACTGATTGGCATGGATCCTCCAAATTACTGCTCTGACCTGATTCATCTCACAGTCGGGGGAAAGATGTTTACCTTTCTTCAAAGCATTGAAGGACCTGAAGGGAAGTAAAGAGGCCTGTTGGATGGAGGAATGTCAGAAGGCATTCGATGAATTAAAAAGAAGACTCGGGCAGCCACCGCTACTTTCTCGACCCGAAAAAAGGTGAAACTCTACAAATATACCTAGCTACATCACAGTTGGCAGTAAGTGCAGTCCTCATTCGAGAGAAAGAAAGAAAACAGTGGCCAATCGAGAAACAAGGTATTCATGAGCCATGTACTCTTGGATCCCGAAACAAGGTATTCGGCAATCGAGAAGTAGGCGTTGGCCGTCATGATAGTAGCCCGAAAGTTAAGACCTTATTTCCAAGCTCATCCAATCGAAGTGCTAACCAATTTCCCCTTGAAGAGTGTCACATCCTCCCAACCGGTACCCTATCTGGCGTACCCGAGAGTGTGATCCACAGCCCGAAGATCAGGTATCGAGTAATCAACCTCCCACATAAACAATAACATAATCATGAACAATAATAATAAAAGTGCGGAAGATAAACCATAGATCCAAATAAGAAAAGGATGAATCATATATAAATCAGAGTACTAGATATAATCAGAGCTAAATCAGATAAGTAAAGTGAGGCGAAATCCCACTCTACAACCAGTGGAAAAGTAGTTCTAAAGTAGAATAAGCAAGATAGAATCTAATCCCAATAGCAGGTACAATAGGTAACTAAATTGTTCTCAATCTTATAGACAATATCCCTATAGGTATAAATCTCATAAACGGTACAAGGGCGCTTCCACTCTATGGTCGGACTAAGCATCATACGGAGCATAACCACTCGCGGGATCTTCAGTGTAATTGTTGTAACCGCAATCACCTTCCTGGAGATATGCCTCTTCTCCTTGCGCTTCTTCATACGGGCCATCATGATATTCAGAACCTGTAGAATAGTCTAACAAACATTGTACAATAAAGGAATGAGTTTCAAAGAAACTCAGTAAGGCAGTTAAATCCATAATAACATAAATAGCAGGATTTTAGAACAAACATAAATGCAATATGGTATGAAACAAACAATGAATGTATGAATCTAACTCTACATATGCTGGTCTCTATTGGCAGACATGCTTTAAGTCATAGCACCGTACTTCTTTAGGAAGGTCTCAATCTCTCATCATCAGTTGGTAATGGGTTCGGCATCCCTCGGGACATTCCATGGCTGGGGGTATAGGTCACCACTCTCTCACATCACCATTGGTCTAAGTACCGGCGCATGTCAGGGTAAAGCCTAGCCAAATGCAAGTCTTCTACTTAGTTACATCAAGTCAGATCCAGATACGTCCATTCCTCGTCCCTGACGATCCTTTCCGGTATCCTTCACACTAGAGTCCTCATAGTCCCTGACTACGGACTCATCAACCCTACTGGTTATCCACATATGATAAACGGGAAGCTCTCACGTCCCCTCAAGGGTTGGTTACCGGTCTTGAGCGCTCGTGAGCCAAGTCTATCCATATGCAACCCTACCAATAAATGGCCCCCACAATGTGATTCCTGTCCTCTCACGGGTTGGTTACCGGTCTTGAGCGCCCATGAATCCCCATTGCTACCACGGGTCGTTCGGTCTCAATACCCCTCCGATTAGGGTCTGACATAACGGGACATCCTAGCCAAACACTACTAGACAGTCCTAAATATGTCATCCAACAGTTTAGGAAGGTGTCCAGAGGGCATCTCCGGAAACATCCCATAATATTCCCGTAGTTGTCCAAGGACAGAAGTGTCAAAAGGACACCTCTCCTTTCCAAACCATACTTAAGCATACACAAGCATCAATTCATAACATCACATATATGGTAACTTCATATATGGAAAGAAATCAATAATTACAATCAACTTGTATATAACTGGTAAGTAAATCATACATGAGTCAATTCAATATAAATAAGTAATGCTACTGATATCAAGACAGTACCACAATAGTATAACATTATAAGAATCTATTTAAAGAAATAAATTAACAAGATTCATATATAGAAACTAAGATATGCAATTTATGTTGTTAAAGAAGTAACCATCCTTACTTTTTATAACTTGCAAAGGAATCCTAAGGAATCAAGTAAGATCTTGACAACTTGAGAAGAAGGTCCTAAACAAGTGTATACAACATATTAGGAAAGATCCCTAATAGAAAAGATACCAAAACATCCAAAACAGACCAATTCTGGAGTTGCTGTACTCATTGGTCGATTGGATTGGTCTACTGCCCCAGTCGACCAATCAGTCGACCAATGCAGACAGTAGCCTATAAAATCAGAGTTTTAGGATATAAAATCGGAATTTGGTGGTTCAAAAGGGTACTAATCAAGGGGTAAACTACATTAGTAGTATCCTAACATATAGGGGATCTCAAAACACTAATCAAATAAAGTCATCAAGATACAAATTAGGAAACAAAAAGTTACCATAATTAGATCAATCATGGTTCTTGAAGAATTCAAGATAGAAATCAAAGACAAGAACAATAGGAGAATGAATCATTGATTCAGGTAAAGGTATCATGAAAGGCATACTTAGATCTTCAAGAAAATAGACCTAAGAGCATAAATCTAAATAAGGAAACAAAATCTACCATATATGTAACTATCATGATTCATGAAGAAAACATGGTATGGTAGAAGAGAAACAACTAGAGATTGATAGATCATGGATCATGAAAAGAAAACACAGCAATTGACTACTAACATGATCAATATAGTAGATCTAAGGAGATCAGAATTCAAATCAAAAGATAAACAAAGACAAGATCATGATTTGATCATGATTCCTTCAAAAGCTTGCAATGATCATGGTTAAGATCATTGCATTAGCCATTAATCCTTAGGAAGATCATGAGAG
This sequence comes from Hakea prostrata, assembly GCF_041222555.1. NCBI lineage: Eukaryota > Viridiplantae > Streptophyta > Magnoliopsida > Proteales > Proteaceae > Hakea > Hakea prostrata. The sequence continues at coordinate 11,867,359 of NC_142602.1, forward strand.
ACAAGTCCAGAGATGTTTGCAACAGAGAATGCAGTATCTCCTCTCTGTCTCAACTCAAAAAGGAGAAGAAAAACAGAGATGGAGGAGAAGAAGAGAGTGTAGACATACCTTTGATGCAAAAGGAAGAGTTTTGACGAAGATCCGTCAAGAAAAACACCAAGGATGCAAGGGAGATGACTTGCAGAGGTCTTTGGTTCATTCCAAAGAGTTTGGAGGCAGAAAATACGAAGTAGACTCGAGATTGGACTTAAATAGAGCAAGCAAGACCTAATTGCCAAAGACAGCACCCATTGGTCGAGTGGATTGGTCGATTGGTCCAGTCGACCAATCAGTCGACCAATCAGTTCAGCAACTCCTAAACAGGGAATTGAAGACCCAGATCAAATCCAATCCTAAAGGGGTTTTGCACACATATCAAGTGACTTACCTAATAGGTAGAAATGCCTTCAAACCATGATAGAGAGCACTCCAAGTCCATCAACTAATCCGATCTTCATCAAGATTCAGTTTCCATAAATAGAACCTCATCATCAACTCTCATGGATTCAAAGCCAGACACCAAGTCCTCCACTAGGATGGCCCAAAGCTGACTTCTTACTTTACTTCGGGTCACTGGACCTACAAATAACAAGGTTTCCGGGTCAAGGTTAGGGCTGGGTTTTACAAAGAGGGTACTTTTTAAACTAGATTTATCGGGAAGAATGGTAGCATGGTCAGTCGAGTTAGCAGAATTTCAGGTGGATTTCAAGCCTAGATCAACTATAAAGGCACAAGCCTTGGCTGATTTCATAGTAGAATCCGTAATCCTCGAACGAAGGGGAAGCAGAACCTACCTTGTCCATTATTTGGCACATTTATGTCGATGGTTCCAGCAATAAAGTTGGTTCGGGAGCATATGTTTTGTTAAAGAGTCCGGGAGGATTCTTGATCTGATATGCTTTGAGATTCGGGTTCCAGGCAAGTAACAATGAAGCCAAGTATGAAGCTCTCATTGCAGGGCTCAGATTAGCAAAGGCTTTAGCAGTGGCTGAAGCAACAATATATAGTGACTCTCAACTCATCGTCAATCAAGTACAGGGGGAATATGAAGTGAAAGAGCCATGCCTACAGAAATACCAAGAGTTGATCCAAATCTTAAAGAAGGATTTCAAAGATATTCAAATATGCCAAATACCTCGAAAGGAGAATTCGGTAGCAGACGAACTCAAGATTGGCAAACGCTAAAGAAAAAGCATTAGAACCATACATCTACATTGAGGAGTTAAGCTTCCCGAGCGCAAAGGTTGAAATCATTTCATACATTGAAAGCGAAAGATGTTGGATGGATCCCATCATTGAATATATTTGAGATGATAAACTCCCCGAAGATCTGAAAGAAGCCCAATCAATCAGGGTTCGTGCGGCAAGATACACTATCCAACACGGAAGATTATACCGGCAATCCTTTGCGGGACCCCTGCTTAGGTGTGTTGGACCAAAGGGGGCCAAAACTGCATTGGTCGAGGGTCATGAAGGTATTTGCGGTGCACATACGGGTGGACGTGCTTTGGCACATAAAATCCTCCCTCTCGGATTATATTGGCCCAAGCTACAAGAAGATTCCTTAAAATACATTCGGGCATGCAACCAGTGCTAGATACACTTGAACGTGCCCAAACAACCTGCGACAATCCTTACATCAATTCTGAACCCTATTCCCTTCACAATGTGGGGAATTGACTTGATGGGAAAATTTCCACCAGCAGCAGGATGCAAAGAGTACTTGATCATGGTGATCGACTATTTTACAAAGTGGGTAGAAGCAACTCCATTGGCATCGATCAACGAAAAAAAATGAAAAAATTCGTACGAGAATCGATCATCTATAGATTCAGGATTCCTAAGGTACTAGTTACCGACCATGGAACTCAGTTCGACAATCCTCAGTTCGAACTGTTCTGCAATACCTATATAATTGATCACTGAATGTCATGGTGGCATATCCTCAAAGTAATGGTCAAGTAGAAGTTACAAACCGAACGTTACTAGATGGAATCAGGGAAAGACTGGAGACCAACCTTTGTGGACTGAAGAACTCCAAAATGTCCTATGGGCATACCGAACAACCATCCGAACTCCTACTGGTGAAACTCCGTTCAGGCTAACTTATGGTTCGGAAGCATTAGCACCAGTCGAGGTAATGGCAGGAACCGTTCGGAAACGAGAATTTGAAGAACAGGCAAACGAAGAAGGTATGTTGGACAATCTCGAGTTAATAGATGAAGTTCGTGCTCAAGCAATAGCTCGAACCCAACAATACCACCGAAGGATAGCCTCTCACTACAACGCTGAAGTCAAATACCGGCAGTTTCGTGTAGGGGATTTAGTTCTAAGAAACACTCTTGCTTTAGACCCACGTCATCAAAGAAAGTTGGACCCCACATGGGAAGGACCTTATATGGTCATTAAATAGGTAGGATCGGGAGCTTACAAGCTAAAGGATCTGGAAACTAACAGCGCTTTGGACCTATCATGGAACGCCAAGCATCTGAAGAAATATTTTTCTTGAAGTCAAGACAAAATTCCTTTTTGTTTCATCAATTTTGATCTCTTTGGATCTATAATAACTTAATGCAGAATACTGATTTTTTCATCCAAATCTTTTTGATTGGGGGCCATATATAGCAGAGTATTTTTAGAATCAAAAGGCTTCAGGTAAATGCCTCCGAGTAATACCGAATGAGACCCTCGAACATCCCGAAATATACCCCAGAACTTTTGGGTAAAGGCATCAGGTAGCACCGAATGGGTCCTTCGAAAGCCGAAAAAATCTCTAAGGAAGAAATTTTTCTAGTCTAAGGCATCGAGTAAAACTGAGGGGTCCTTTGAAAGCCTTGATGACAATTCTGAGGAATTTTCTAAGGTCAACGGCATTGGATAAATTCCGAACAGAACCTTAAAAGCCTAGTAAGGTTAAGCACTTTCTAAGGTAAAGGCATTGGGTAGCACCGAATGGGTCCTTCAAAAGCCGAAAAAATCTCTGAGGAAATTTTTCTAGTCAAAGGTATCGGGTAAGACTGAATAAGACCTTCAAGAATCACGAAAGTCCTAAAAAAATTTTTGGGGATCGGGTATATTAGATGTACATCGAGTATAACCTTTGAATCCTTAGAAAGAATTTCTTAGAAACTATTGTGAATCTGATGTTCCGAATTAACCGAACACTATTTACAAAAGCTTAGCGGGCGAATCAGAAATGTTTCTACTCGACCGAGCTAAATTCCTAAAAGGTAAATGAATGTGTTATAATCAAACAATGGTTAAACACAAAAGGACTTTCATTCATACAAAGGCTAGTGGAAGCCAAACCATACAACGTTCGGGATAGACACAGTGCAGAAGCAAAACTATACAATGTTTGGGATATACATAGTATTACAAAATCTTGGATAAGGAACATTTCAAATTACAAAACTACGTTCGGAAGATTATACAATATCTTGGACAAGGAACATTTCTACAAAGAAAACAAGAATTCCACCAACAACTAGAAGGAGCAGCCCGAACCCACCGTCCAGCTCTTCCAGGATCCTTATCCTTTGACTGATGAAGAGACTTCATCTTCGGTCGCTGGGATAAGAAGGAAAAGAAAATCTGGCAAAGAAGTTTTAAGCACGATCCCCTCCTGTTCTTTGGATCATTATGGAAGAAGGATTGATGCCCTCCGGATTGACATTTGGAGCGTCATCTTCTTCCTTGTTTTCTGCAATCTCCTCTGTTATTGGAGTTGCAGGAGGTGAGTCATCAAGATATAGCGTGATGTCCAGATTAGGAGTCGGCAGATCTTCCACATCTTCGGCCCATTCGAAAGACGGAAGTCCCAACTTCGTGAAGACTTCGAGATGACAGAGAAATTGATGAGGAGCTATGTCAAAATTCGGATTTCTCCTCAAGATTGATTCGAACACCTCATTCTAGCCATCCCGACAAACATGGTCATTGAAAATATCCAACAAGTTATGGAAAAGTTTACTGCCTAAGTACTTACGGATGCAAGCCCTCCGGGTTGCGGCAGGGATATAATTAAGATCGGGAGGAACTATTTGCTTCCATAGCTCTTCTACCTTGGCTTCGGAATAATTCAGTTCCCCCGAGAGATTAATTACCCTTCCCTCGAAACCACTGATTTGACCATTGGCAACTTCCAAGGCTTGAGAAAGATTTAAAATCTCAGTATTTCTTACCTTTACCTCATCCCAAAGTCTATTTCAAAGATGTGCAATCTCCCGATCCTTGGACGAAGATTCCGCCCGAAGCCTAGAGAGTTCGGAATGCATCTTTCCAATCCGGTAAGCTACCTCCGTCTGCTTGTGGAAGTTATCCACCGTACTCCTACAACAAGCAAATAATCTGCAAGATTCAGAAAAATATACAGAAAGCAAAGATTAATCTCAAAGAAGAAACTCACATCACCAACGATTTTACAAAAGCATCGTCAGGAACAGAGTCCAAAGCCTTGCTTTTGGCCAGCGTTTGGGCAAGAGTGCACCACTCCAAGGCCCGCCCAAAGCTGCCGGTGACATGGTCAGAACGCCGCAGTTTCCAAGGAGGCCTGTAAATCTCCTCCGTTGAAGGAGGGGGAGGTCTTGGAACTGAAGAGGTAGCTTCGCCTTCTCCTCCAGACTTTGCTTGTGGAATGCACTTCACGAACATTGCAGCAGAAATGCCGGAGGGATCCATTAACCAGCAAGGAAGAAATTTTTGCGAATGGTTTCTAGTTCAAGGAAACGGAAAAGTTTCGCACAACCAAAGTGAAAACAAAAGGAAAGCCAAAGGGTTTAAATAAACGCTGAAACAAGGTGATGACGTTTCAAGTTTAGGAAATCCAACGTCTCAAGTTTTTTGGAATCCAACGGCAGCAATACAACGGCAGTTCAAGCTTCTAAATCGATGGTTAAAAACCAGCGACGATTGGAATACACCAAAATGATGAACAGTGGGCATTAAGCGACTTTTCGAATTTCAAAAAAATGGGTTCGAATACAGTGCATCTATCCACGTGGAAGGAAAGGCGCCAGTTACGAACACGACGAACTCAAAGTATGCAACCGTCAATCAGTACATTAATACTTGAGTGACGTTTGCGATTCCCAATGAAGATAAATTCCAAGAAAAATTGAAGGGTCATCCACATTAGTCGTTAGATGACCAAAGGGATGAACCTTTCCCGAACAAGCAGCATTGTTCGACTACCAACACTTCAAATATTTTGAATAAGGGGCAGTGGAAGAGCAAAGTAGCACAACTGTAAATTCAAAAGATTTTCAATTTATGTTCGGGTTGATACAAGTATATTCAATTAAACGAAAGCATCGGAAAACTACAGAACATGGAAAAACGACAGCAAGCAATAAGCCAATAAAGATTGCATCTTTAAAATTCAAGACCCGAAGGGGGGTCAACCCTTACGGGAAAAAATGCACTGATAAGGAATCTACAAATTGGTGGAAGGGTGCGGAACTTCATCATTGACGGCTTCATAAGTCTGTTCTTCAATATTTTCAAGGGGAACTTGGGCATTATTTGCCACGACCTCCCCCTCAACAAGCACTTGAGGCTTATCATCCAAAAATTGCACAATTTCAGAAGTGGAAGGTTCGGCTGGAGGAGGATTGTTCTTCGCTACAACCCAATCAGGGATAAGCTGATGAAGATCTTCAAAGGTCTCCTCATAAACCAGGTCCCTATACTCTTCAATCAGGAAGGCAGGGTCGACTATTAGGATGTTCTTCCATACTTCATTAGCAACTTCCCGAAAGGCAACCACGTTGTACCGATTGAGCAATTTGCTAAACGGAACGCTATTCAAATACTTCCGGACACAGGCCTTTCGAATCTCGGGCTGCAAATCTTCGGGATTCTGTGGAAGAGTAACAACTTCAAGCCTCCTTTCTAACTCTTCTTTCTCCCAAGAGAGACAATCAATTTTGGCCTCAGAAATTGAGGCTTTGCCTTTAAGATCTTCCAGCCGAGACTTGGTAATGATAAGTTCCCCTGCGGTAAGACGAAGACGCTATATCTCCTCTTCCCTTTGAGAAATCTCTTTTATTTTCTCCGCACCGGTAGCATTGCTACGCTTCGCTTCCTCCAGAAGGTGGCTGACTCTCAAATTTGCTTCCATCTCACGATGAAAGCATTCCGTAAGAACCCTATATCAACAAACAAGAGAACAAATTGTTAGGCGACAGAAGAATCAATCCTTCGGGGTAAGAAGTCAGGATGTACCTGATATTGGAGTTCACAAACTCCTCATCCGGCATGTCACTCAAAACTTTTTGATCGCACGGGGTACGGGCATTGATAGCCCAATCAACAGACGCATTGGTATCCGAAAGAACCGCATCATGGAGATTCACCTTCCAGCCAGGAACATAGATTTCCTCTTGATCGATCTTCCTCTGCTTAGAAGCCGCATCATCAATCAGCTCCCGCTTCCTTCGGACAAAAGTGGCATCATCATGAGTGGACTCCTCAATTTCCTCTAGCCCTTTTCCCTTGGTATCATGGTCTTGCCTAGTTCTCAGGAGACCCTTCGGGGGAATTACCCCCTTCAGAATGGCCACGGACGAAGCTTTCCTTGGGGATGGGGCACCTTCGGGAGAATCTCCTGTAGCCTTACGAGGAACACTCTCCTCGGTAGCAGCAAACCCTTGTTGGGCCAATGACTTAACGGCACGGCGATCGAACTTAGGAGGCACTGCATGACAACAAAAGACCAGTCACTACAAGATCGTAAATATGTGTACAAAGGAAGAGAACAAAAGGATTTTGAGTGCTCACCATGACTCAAACCCTAGTAGTGAAGGACTGCTTCGTAATCCATGACATGAAAATGGATTTTAGAACACCAAGGAATGGCTATGATAGCCCGAATCGCCTCAATATCACGATCGGAAGGGACCACCAAACGGTTGATCTTTGTATAAAATCCCTAAGGTTCCATTTCATCGAAAATCCGGGATTGGAATCGGGAACCTTACAGAAGACAAATTTCTTTCACCACCCCTTGTTATTGGAGGGACAGGTACCTTCTGCAAGGATTCCCCCATCCCATTTCAGATCAACCTTCGAGTGCTTAGAAAAAAACACCCATCCAGGGGGGTTCGACTTGTTTAGAACATGAAAATGGCGAAAAACACCCAAGGAAGGGGTCAACTCGAGATCACGGCAGAGCCCCAGATAACCAATGATGAGTCTCCAACTATTAGGGAGAAGCATCCCTGGACAGATTCCCCAATGGGTAAGGATCTCAGCAATAACTGTGAAACCCAGCCCTAACCTTGACCCGGAAACTTTGTTATTTGTAGGTCCAGTGACCCAAAGTAAAGCAAGAAGTCAGCTTTGGGCCATCCCAGTGGAGGACTTGATGTCTGGCTTTGAATCCATGAGTGTTGATGATGAGGTTCTATTTATGGAAACTGAATCTTGATGAAGATCGGATTAGTTGATGGACTTGGAGTGCTCTCTATCATGGTTTGAAGGCATTTCTACCTATTAGGTAAGTCACTTGGTATGTGTGCAAAACCCCTTTAGGGTTGGATTTGATCTGGGCCTTCAATTCCCTGTTTAGAAGTTGCTGAACTGATTGGTCGACTCATTGGTCGACTGGACCAGTCGACCAATCCAATCGACCAATGGGTTCTGTCTTTGGTAATTAGGTCTTGCTTGCTCTATTTAAGTCCAATCTCGAGTCTACTTCATATTTTCTGCTTCCAAACTCTTTGGAACGAACCAAAGACCTCTGCAAGTCATCTCCCTTGCGTCATTGGTGTTTATCTTGACGGATCTTCATCAAAACTCGTGTTCTTACACAAAAAGGTATGTTTACACTCTCTTCTTCTTCTTCATCCTTGTTTTCTTTCCTTTTTGAGTTGAGACAGTAGAGGAGATGCTGCATTCTCTGTTGCAAACATCTCTGAACTTATCTCTCATGATCTTCCTAAGGATTAATGGCTAATGCGATGATCTTAACCATGATCATTGCAAGCTTTTGAAGGAATCATGATCAAATCATGATCTTGTCTTTGTTCATCTTTTGATTTAAATTCTGATCTTCTTAGATCTATTATATTGATCATATTAGTAGTCAATCGCTGTGTTTTCTTTACATAATCCATGATCTATCAATCTCTAGTTGTTTCTCTTCTACCATACCATGCTTTCTTCAAGAATCATGACTGATACATCTATGGTAGGTTTTGTTTCCTTATTTAGATTTATGTTCTTAGATCTATTTTCTTGAAGATCTAAGTATGCCTTCCATGATATCTTTATCAAAATCAATGATTCATTCTCCTATTGTTCTTGTCTATGATTTGTATCTTGAATTCTTCAAGAACCATGATTGATCTAATTATGGTAACTTTTTGTTTCCTAATTTGTAACTTGAAAACTTGATTCGATTAGTGTTTTGAGGTCCTCTATATGTTAGAATACTACCAATGTAGTTTACCCCTTGTTTAGTACCCTTTTGAACCACCAAATTCGGTTCTTTATTCTTAAAACTCTGATTTTGTAGGCCACTGTCTCCATTGGTCGACTGGGACAGTAGACCAATCCAATCGACCAATGAGTACAGCAACTCCAGATTTGGTATGTTTTAGATGTTTTGATATCTTTTCTATTAGGGATCTTTCCTAATATATTGTATACACTTGTTTAGGACCTTCTTCTCAAGTTTGTCAAGATCTTACTTGATTTCTTAAGATTCCTTTGCAAGTTATAAAAGGTAAGGATGGTTACTTCTATAATAGCATAGATTGTGTGATTTTAGTTTCTATATTAGAATCTTTCAGATTTGTTACCATAATTAGATTCTTTTAAGAATATATTACTGCTGTATTTACTTCAATTACAGTAGCATTGTTTACTTGCTTTCTTTAGTTTATGAAAGTCTTTATTTGTCAACTGTATATGAGATGAATCTTATTATGGTATATTTTCTATATACTGTAAATGTGTATGATATGATTGATTTGTGAATGTGATTGATTAAGTATGGTTCGGGAAGGAGAGGTGTCCTTTTGACACTTTTGTCCTAGGACTACTACGGGAATATTATGGGATGTTTCCGGAGATGCCCTCTAGACACCTTCCTAAACTGTTGGATGACATATTTAGGACTGTCTAGTAGTGTTTGGCTAGGATGTCCCGTTATGTCAGACCCTAATCGGAGGGGTATTGAGACCGAACAACCCGTGGTAGCAATGGGGATTCATGGGCGCTCAAGACTGGTAACCAACCCGTGAGAGGACAGGAATCACATTGTGGGGGCCATTTATTGGTAGGGTTGCATATGGTTAGACTTGGGCTCACGGGCGCTCAAGACCGGTAACCAAACCGTGAGAGGACGTGAGAGCTTCCCGTTTACCATATGTGGATAACCAATAGGGTTGATGAGTCCGTAGTTAGGGACTATGAGGACTCTAGTGTGAAGGATACCGGAAAGGATCGCCAAGGGCGAGGAATGGACGTATCTAGATCTGACTTGATGTAACTGAGTAGAAGACTTGCATTTGGCTAGGCTTTAACCCTGACATGCGCCGGTACTTAGACCAATGGTGATGTGAGAGAGTGGTGACCTATACCCCAGCCATGGAATGTCCTGAGGGATGAAGGACCCATTACCAACTGATGATGAGTGAATGAGACTTTCCTAAAGAAGTACGGTGCTATGACTTAAAGCATGTCTGCCATTAGAGACCAGCATACATAGAGTTAGATTCATACATTCATTGTTTGTCTCATACCATATTGCATTTATGTTTATTTTGTAATCCTGCCATTTATGTTATTATGGATTTAACTGCTTTACTGAGTTTCTTTGAAACTCATTCCTTTTGTACAATGTTTGTTAGACTACTCTACAGGTTCTGAGTATCATGACTGCTCGTATGAAGAAGCGCAAGGAGAAGAGGCATATCTCCAGGAAAGTGATTGCGGTTACGACAATTACACTGAAGATTCCGCGAGTGGTTATGCTCCATACGATGCTTAGTTCGACCATAGAGTGGAAGCGCCCTTGTGCCATTTATGAGATTTATACTTATAGGGATATTGTCTATAAGATTGAGAACAATTTAGTTACCTATTGTACCTGCTATTGGGATTAGATTCTATTCTGTTTCTTCTCTTTTAGAACTACCTTTCCGCTGGTTGTAGAGTGGGATTTCGCCTCACTTTACTTATTTGATTTAGACACTTTGATTATAATTAGTACTCTGATTTATATATGATTCATTCTTTCCTTATTTGGATCTATGGTTTATCTTTCGCACATCGATTATTATTGTTCATGATTATGTTATTGTTTATGTGGGAGGTTGATTACTCGATACCTAATCTTCGGGCTGTGGATCACACTCTCGGGTATGCCAGTTAGGGTACCGGCTGGGAGGATGTCACAATAACAGGGGAGTAAAACGAGATCCGAACCCCACTCTTAAAAGAATCATCATAGAGAGAAAATTCTCCAGAGGGGTTAGAGTCAGCCCTCTCATTATCATTCGGGACGTGAAGATAATAGGAAACAGGGATTGAATAATCAGAGTAAAGTTTGTTAACATCTGCCGGACAAACTGAAGACTTGATATCCGAGGGCCTAGTGGAAGGACGCTTGGACGGCCGGGAACTCCCCACCGTAGGCTTCTTAGTAGCTTTCCTCCTCTTCAAGGAAATTCCTCGAGTTAATGAGGCATTACCAGGAGGATCCCTAGGGGTGACAGGGATAGATTGAATCCAGTCATCAGACACTCTATAGCCCCGACCACCAGAAAGTTCAACGGAAACTATGGGAGATCTCTGTTCAACAGAATCTCTTCCCAAAACCATACGAGAGACAGAGTCATCGCTTGAAGTTTCACCACTACCCATATTGGAAAGAAAAAATACGGAACAAGGAGAACTTGGAGCAAAAAGGAAAAAGCGAAAGTAAGAAGAAGAAAAACTTACTTGTGATCCCAAGAGAGCTAAAGAGATCAAGCTTGGATTACAATTTGGAATTGGAAAGACGCAAGGCGAAAGCTTTGCTGAAGAAATGCGAGGAACTGAAAAGATGAAATGAAGAAGAAAGAATCTTTTATAGATTCAAAATACAAAAGAATAAACAAGGATGAATTCTATTGGCGGATAGGAGCACGCACCGATTCAAAGGGAGAGAATCTAATGTCCAGTATTGTAAACCATCGACGGCTTGTAACCCTTGACGGTTCAAAACCCTTGCCACGATGATAAAAATTCGGGACACGATGCTTTGGACAGCAGGAGGTAATGTGCATGCTTCTTCAGTCAACACGTGGCCCATAACGCACAAACAATGAGGCGTCGGAACATTTCGACGGCACCTCGCTGGAAAAAGATATCAGAGGCATTAAATGCAAAGATATTTTGGTTGAAGGAGATGACCCATACTCACTCTCGTTCGGTGAACATCCTGATCCAGACCAAACATTCTGTAATGTTGTCCGAAGGTTTGGCCTGTGGGGCAAATGATACGATATAAATTGCACTGAACCCGTCAGACCGGGATCACCTTATCAGGCCAGGTCGAACCGTGACTAGGGCCTATCAAGACCTAATGAATCAATCCTAAAGGTATCGTCTTCTAGTTAACAATCCGTTATGGCTTCCCAAGCTTTGCGGTACGAGAACTTGATTTTAAAGGCCTCTACTACCAAAGCGGTGAAAGGATCATGACTAACTGGTTATGGCCCCGAATATCTAGGGTAAAACCCTAAGATCGAATGGACACCAAAGGAGATCGAGAATTCATTCAACGGTTGAAGATTAGAGGTAAAATCTATATAAACCAAGAACGTACAACCTCCCAGGTATCTGAATCATTTCCCAACTACACATTCATTATTATTTTGCTCTGCAAGTAGCCAGAGCCTTTTGTGATCAGTCCAGTTATTGACTTAAGCTTCGGAGGTGGATCGAACGGCCACCAAAGGAGATGGAGAATTCATTCAACGGTCGAAGATTAGAGGTAAAATCTATATAAACCAAGAACGTACAACCTCCCAGGTATCTGAATCGTTTCCCAACTACACATTCATTATTATTTTGCTCTGCAAGTAGCCAGAGCCTTTTGTGATCAGTCCAGTTCTTGACTTAAGCTTCGGAGGTGGCCTTCCAACCCCACGGTCGGACCACATCTAACTCTTACATCAAGCAGTCCGGCAGCTTAACAGAATTTGGACGCATCAATATGCATGTATCTTTTTCTACTAAAAGAATTTAGTACCATAGCATATTAAATAGATGAGATTGTTTTCATTTTCATCAAGTTTTATATAAAAGTAGGAAAACCATTCCATATTTTTATTTATAATATTATAGTTATCATGACATACACAAATGGAGTTTGTATCATTAATTTTGGAATGACACCATATTTCATGAGAGACATAATGTTAGATGTGGATACTTACATAAATAATTATAACACCATTGAAAAATATCAACAATTTTCATATCATGTTTGGAATAATATGGCAGTCAAGCTTGATATAAAGATTGTTACACAATTAATGTGAAATAATTTTACAAGCCTTCATAATCAACAGTTCCACCATAACTCTATCATAAAAGAAAAAAAAGGAGAAAAAGTCCTACCTAACTATATATATCTAAAATATATAAATCGTTCTAGTTGCGGTTAGATGAGATTCAATCAATTTAAGAGTTGGATTTAGACATATCTATGTTTAATCCTTATTTTTGCAGTTGGTAGAGTTTGGGGAAGGTTGGATGCATGTAGTGTTACCCTTGTTTTCGAAGAGGTTGTTTCCAGGACTTGAAATACTAGGACAATATATTTAATAAATCAAAATATAATTTTGTAAAGCATATACAAAAACATCACTGGATCCAAAATCTACCTACCTAATTAGAGTGGATTATCAATGCAATCCAACAAGAATATCAAATAACGCAATTTCTTGTTTACTCTTTCAATCAAGGTTTATATTATGATTTTCCTCAACACCAAGGAGTTTACGTCCTGTCACCATACATTCATTGGGTTTTAATTTTTAAAGGTAGACCATCCTCTCCTCTTAAATGTTTGATTGAAGTACGTGAAGGTAGTAGCATTAGACTCTGAGAATAGTTGATCCTGACTCGATCAAAACAATAAATTTGAAGGTTGAGTTCATCTATAAGATAGGCTGTCCACATCAGGTCAATTGATCATTCTGCTCATCACATCATATTGAATTACTTGAAACTGTCCAACTCCCAACCTCCCAACCTCCCAACCTTCCTTGCAAGTAAATGTAGAATAGAGAGAAAGAGACCAGACACTGATCAACTCGTCCCTTGATAGGAACAGCATTGTGGCCACAACATCATGTAGGAAAATTTCAAATTCTTTCCCCATATGTATTCAGGATCATACACTAACTGGAAATTGATGATTCGGCTGGCCCATTCACTCTTGAAAGACAATTGGCATTTAATTCAAGCCATTGTTAGATACAGGTAGTAAATAGTAAGGAGTGGATCATTCATTGGTTTTCTACACATGCATGGATGGGTCATATGGGACGCCCACTTTATTGGAAGATTTTCTAATATTTCTTCTACTTGGGAAGCAATTTCAACACCACAAGCTCAAGTTGACTAAATAAAATCATTTGGTCATCAGTTCGAATACCTTTTCACATTGTTAAGCATCTTTTTGAGTACTAAAGATCGGTTGGTGGCAGTTGTGTCTTTTTTTTTTTTTTTTTTTTTTGGTAATCAAACTTTCATTAAGAGGCAGGAGCAGGATGGGAAACTGAACATAAGCTCAGTAACCAATCAGAGGAACATGACCAATAACTCAGGCCCTGAACCGAGTAGGCCTTCCGTGCTAGATGATCCGCAACACAGTTGGATCTTCTAGAAATATAAATGGGCTTAAACCCCAAAAACCTACTACCTATAAATTTGATATCTTCAATTACAGGTAGTATAAAAGTGGGTGGCAGTTGTGTCTTGGGTTCATTCCAGAACGTCATAAGTATTTTTTTGTTCTTCCTTACCGTAATATTGTCTCAACACTAAGGTATTGAAATTGTCTCATATGCGCACCACCAAAAAACGCATTTGTCCCTACAGACAAGGTCTGTCCCCACATTAATTAAGTCCGTAGTCAAAAATAAATGGCTGACGGATCATGTCTGTAGCAAAGTCATTGAGAATAACCCCGTAGGGAACTTCTCCCTATGGATACTTAGTGCTGTAGGTTTAAATATTTTTTCTTACACAACAATCACCTTACGTAGGGATTTGGCCAAACATATATTAGGTATTCAAAATGTCATTCCTAATTAGAAACTAACTCTTCAATCCCTATTTATTCTATCATCTCTACTCTTTTCTTCATATTTATTCTCTTTCCTTTCTATAAGTATGAGCTAAGGAAACTTTAGAAAAGAAGAAAAAAATCTTCTCTAATTGGTACTTTTTCTCTTTCTCGATTCATTTATTTTTTTTTCTCTTTTTTCTCAATTTTTTGTTTTGGTTATTCTTTTTATTTGATTATATATTATTTGTTTCTTTATTTCTTTTGTAATTTTTTATTTGATTTTATATTGTGAATAAAATGCATATAGAAGTAAGGTAACTAATTACCATTAGTTTGCATCTCCTATCCATAAAGAAAAAAATGAAAAATTGGTTTGCATCTCCTACCAAAGAAAATTTTGGTTTGCATATAACTTTTTAGGGTTGAAGTCATGTGTCATTTTTTTTTTTTTTTTTACCTATATTTTATCCAAAAAAAATGTCATTACCAATAATTTACCTATATTTTTTAAATGTGTGGGCCCCACAAAATATATGTGAGTCTATGCATGAATAATAAAATAATTCAGAGAGGGACCCCCGGTAAGTCTTATAAGGGCTCATGCAATATGTGTGGTGAAAATATATTAGTGCTTTCCTAACGGAAAAGAGTTTTCCCCCCCCCCCCCCCCCCCCAATGTTGAATCCTGCTCCCGCCCTTGATCTTAGGTTTGGGCTGGGCCAACCATCACATCTAGCATTTGAGAGACTCAACCCAATTATGTCATTCCTATCTTCTACTTTCTTTCTTTTCTACGTCTTTGGTCAATTACTGAGTGTGAAGTTGATTTCATGATTTTAGCTATATGATAATTACACAGGAGACCATCCAAAGGATATCTCAAATTTAGTGTTTCAAGTCTAAGTCAAAATTTGGGAATATTTCAGGACTCTCCTTTTGGTAAACAGACTTATAATACAGTTGCACCATGTTTGTTTCAGCATCCTGAAGGTGATGCCTATATTGGCTATTGTTGGTGTGCAGACCTAGATAATATTACCATATGTTGGTGCACTAGATAATATTATCCAATTTAGCACTTCATAGTTTTGGTGACTTTTATTCTCATCACCCATACAAGAAATTTCAGAGAAACCTACAGATCTCTATTAAGCTGATTTAGTAGATAATGCAAACAAACAATCATTCTAATGCAAAAGCTTTCCCAAAGTCATAACATACTTTGTCAAACTATCTGAACAAATTGGAATGGGCTGAAAACCCAGACTCCTTGCTGAAGACTTTTTGCTGAAGACTTCACTATATATATATATATATGAAGTTTTTTTATTTTTTCAGCCAATTAAAAACATTAGATTTGAAAACTAAGGTCCAAAGTGATGTTGGATGAAAAAAAAAAAACTGAAACATGATCACTTACATCTACCTCAACTTCTTATAGTTTCTATGTCAATAGCTCATCCACTAACATGTAAACTTTAAATGACAGAAACATAAAAACCAAAATACAGTGACAAACTATGTGAAAGGATGGTTCATATGGTTGATACTTCCTACTTGTTCACAATGCCAATTCTCTGGTGAAACATCACACATACATGTTTATCAAAGCAGATAGGCAAATACATGAAAGAAAAATGTTATATAGAAAACAGAGGCTCCTGTGGATATTACCAATTGGTTTTGTAGCTAAGACTTACCCCTGAAATCAATATAATGAGCAGTAAAGTCATTGAGCTTAGGACCCCAAGAACTACAAAATTGTTTGTAAGGGGAATTTTTGGCTTTGATTATGATTTTCTGCCATCATAAAGCTTCAAGTTAATCCAAATCATTCAAAGGATGACTAACAAAAATTACATGATCCAATTTTTTGCATAGACAGGGATGGTTGTTCGTTGAATTGTCGGATAAATTAAATAAATATCACCATTAGTAGAATGGCTTTTTTTCTCCGAATTAAGGCTCTTTTTTATATCAATTCTCATTCTCTATTATGCCTATTCAAAAGAAATGAGTACAAGAATGAAAATGGTTTGGTTAATTTTGTCAAAATAAATTATGGAATGAAAAATAAGTTCGGTGTCAAAATAAAAAATTGTTAGTAAATAATAGTGAGCAAGTGATAAAAAATGGGAAAAGTATGGGTTTTTTTTTAAAAAAAATGTGTATTAATTATTTTACCCTCATCTTAACCATAAAATTTTAAGTAAACTTGTGCATAAATGAAGAGAATGAAATTCTCATCATAATTCATAATAGACAAAAAGTTCATTATGGATTTTAGAATTCTTTCTATTATTTTAAATAAAAATAAAACTGATAATAGATACCAAACAACTTAAAATAATTAAAAAACCTCATAATTGAGAATGATAATTAATACCAAAAAGAGCCTAAGGTCTAGGTATTCAGGAGATGCGCATGGATATTTTTGCAAATTAAATTTGTATCTGGGTGCCAAGGCCACAGATGAGAGCTGGAAATGGTTTTTAAATAATATATTTTTTCCTGGAAATGGTCATATTGAGGATTGCCTCAAGCTCAGTTTCTAAATATTCAGCCAGCAAAAT
Organism: Hakea prostrata; assembly: GCF_041222555.1. NCBI lineage: Eukaryota > Viridiplantae > Streptophyta > Magnoliopsida > Proteales > Proteaceae > Hakea > Hakea prostrata. The sequence continues at coordinate 11,884,264 of NC_142602.1, forward strand.
AGAAAATTCAGTTTTAGTCAAAGAAATCACAAGAAGGGTTAGGAAGATTTTATGCAAAATTCTGGCCAGAATCTAGTCTATTTTACTGTTACATGGCGTTATTATTCACATAATGAGTATTGTCTATGTGCAATCTAATTCACATGGGGTTGATTAAAAAAATATGATTGGCTAATAAATTCTACTGTTAGTGCCTTAGTGGTTTCTGTCTTAGGTTTTCCAATATCAGATTTTTCTAGTGATTCTCTCGGTTAAAGAGTTTATAAGGAGTTATTATTATAGCTATTTAGTAATCGGTGAAGATTTCAGTTAGTTGCTGATACGAGGGAAATTGCACCGAACGTATGGAACCGGGTTCATAATTTATGGTCCGGTTAAACCGCAACGGGGACTCACTCAAACCCTAATTTAATGATCATAAAGGCGCCGCAGATTGGTTGCTAGTCTGGTACAACCTCCTGAATGTTATGGTAGGAAAAACTAACTTGCAGGAGGTGACTATCAGAAAGCAGAGAGGAAATCGTGCCGAGATAGGTAGCTACATGCGGCCTCGAATATCTAGGGAAAAAACCCTAGGATCGGACGGCCACCGAAGGAGATCGAGAATTCATTTAACGGTCGAAGATTAGAGGTAAAATCTATATAAACCAAGGACGTACAACCTATTAGGTATCTGAATCGTTTCCTAATTACGTATTCATTATTCTTACGCTCTGCAATTAGCCAGAGTCTTTGTGATCAATCCAGTTATTGACTTAAGCTTCGGAGGTGGTCTCCCGACCTCAGTGGTTGGGCCACGTCTAACTTCATTTTGTAGGTCATCTTCACAGATCCATAGACTTAACAATTTTTGGACGCATAATTTGGCGCCGTCTATGGGAAACGCTTCGAAAAATCATGGTGACTAGATCAGCAACAGCGGCAGCGACTTTACGAGAAATTAACACTCGTTCTCAAATGGAGATTCCGGTCATTAGACCCGAAGGAAGCAGACTCCCAGAAGTTCAAGAGGATGGAAGGGAAGAAAATCAGGACCCTCCCAATCCTCTCCAGGAACAAATGGAGCAGTTACAAACCCAATTCTTGGAAATGCAGCAAACACTCCGTTTACTAGCCATACAAGTAGTTGCACCACAAGCACTTGATCGAATAGAGGCGAGAGAACGTGCACAAGAAGCGATCTTGGTTCCACCAACAGCCCAGGCACCGGCACCTTCCCATCAAGTAGATAAACGGTAGGGCAAAGGCCAAAATTACGGCCAAAACCGCCAAGGGAACTGTCAGGATCGAGTCTGAGAAGTCAGAGTTGGCGAACCTCTCGGAAGAGATGAGAATTGGACAAGGAACATTTCAACAATCAAATAGCGTTCGGAGAATGAGAAAAATCTTGGACAAGGAATATTTCAACAGAAGAAACGAAAGCTTCACCAACAACTGGGAGGAGTCACCCGAATCCATCGACCAACTTTTCCAGGATCCTTATCCTTCAATTAACGAAGAGACATCATCTTTGGTAGCTGAGATAAGAAGGAAAAGTAAATCTGGCAAAGAAGAGCTAAACCTGATCTCCTCCTGTTCTTTGGATCGTTGTGGAAGAACGATTGACGCCCTCTGGATTGACATTTGGAGCGTCAACTTCTTCCTTGTTTTCTGCAATCTCCTATGATATTGGAGTTGCAGGAGGTGAGTCGTCAAGGTATAGCGTGATGTCCGGATTAGGAGTCGGTAGATCTTCTACATCTTCGGCCCATTCGGGAGAAGGAAGCCCTAACTTCGCAAAGACTTTGGGATGGCAAAGGAGTTGATGGGGAGCCGTGTCAAAGTTCGGATTTCTCCTCAAGATTGACTCAAACACCTCATTCTGACCATCCTGATAAGCATGATCATTCAAAATATCCAAAAGGTTACGAAATGGCTTACTGTCTAAATACTTACGGACACAAGCCCTTCGGGTTTCGGTAGGGATAAAATCAAGATTGGGAGGAACTATCTGTTTCCACAGCTCTTCAACCTTGGCTTCAGACTTATTCAGTTCTCCCGAAAGATTAACAACCATTCGCTCAAAACCACGAATTTGTCAGTGGGCGGCATCAAGAGCATTAGAAAGATTTAAAATCTTGGTGTTCCTTACCTTTACCTCTTCCCAAAGCCTATCCCGAAGGCGAGTGATCTCCCGATCCTTGGACGAAGACTTAGCCCGAATTTTGGAAAAGTCAGAGTGCATTTTTCCAATTCGGTAGGTCGCCTCCGCTTGTTTGTGGAAGTTATCCACAGTACTCCTGCAACAAAGCATTTTCAGAATAATCAGAAAGCATGGAAACAGAGTGATGAATAAACTCAAAGAAACTCACATCACCAAAGATTTCATGAAGGCATCATTGGAAACAGAGTCAAAAGCTTTGCTTTTAGCTGGAATTTGGGCCAAGCTGCTCCACTCCAACGCTCGGTCAAAATTACCGGTAACACGATCGGAGCGTCGCAACTTCTAGGGAGGCCTATAAATGTCCCCAGAAAGGTGACGGCAAGGCTCAGAAATCCCCTCTTCTATGGATTTCTCTCGTGCTGTACACTTTGCGGATGTTGTAGCGGAAGGAGCATCAGAAGAATCCATCAGCAACAAAACGGAGAGTACAGTTTTTCGCTTTGAGGTTTCTGGTTTTAGAAACGCCAAAGGTCCACACAAAATAAATAAAAGCCGGGGTTTAAATAGACATGGAAGCCATAAGAGGATGATTCATGTCTAGAAAATCCAACGGTGAACGTATGATAACGCTTCAAGTTTTGAAAATCCAATGGCAAAATTGAAGTGACGGTTCAAGTCTTCTATCAATGGTTATTGCATCTTTCCACGTGGCAAGAAGGCGCCAGTTACGAAAGTCGGCGGATTCAGAAGGTCAATTGTCAATCAGAGCATTAAACATCTGAGTGACGTTTGACGTTCCCTATAAAGACAACAGTCCAAGATAAGACGGTTTACTAGCATTAACTGCTAGATGACCGAACACAGACAAAGGATACTCGAATCGTCCGAATGCCAAAACTTCAAATGATTTAGATAAGGGAGCATGAAAGTATCAGATAACACAACGGTAAATCCAAAAGATTCTCAGTTTATGCTTGCCTATGTTCCGAATCATACAAGTTCGCGTTTGAATGGTACTAGAAGGAGCAACCAACAAAATTACGGCAAGTGACAAACTTGGAAAGGCATCCCATGAAAAGAAAAAAAAAATTTACCCTTATAAACATATAAAAAGGGCAGCATTTACATATTGGTTGAAGATTGAGGATTATGTTTAGGATTGGCGTCGGGAGTTCTTTGATCGGAGACATCTTCGGGAGTTTGTTGATCCAGATTTTGAGCAGAGGGAATGTTATCTGCGGCTTCTTCGGCATCCGAGGAAGAGCAGGCTCATCATCCAAATATTTGCAAATAACGGTATGGCTGGGATTGGCCGGTAAAGGATTGTTCTTTTCTGCAACCTAGGCAGGAATTGGAAGATCTAGATCCACGAAGGTTTCCTCAAAAATCAAATCATTATGCTCTTTGATCGGGAAAGAAGGGTCAGTCGTCAGAATACTTTTCCACACATCTTTAACACCCTCCCGATAGGCAACAAGATTATACAGATTGATCAACTCACCAAAGGGCACGCTGTTTAGATATTTTAGGATATAGGCTTTCCGAACATCAGGCTTCAAATCCTTGGGACCTTCGGGAGAAGCCATAGATTCCAATTTTTCTTTCAACTCCTCCTTCTCTCAGGTAAGATCCTCGATTTGACATTCTGAGGATCGAAAGTTGTTCTTCAACTCTACCAATTCTCTCTTCAAATCCTCCAACCGAGCCTTGGCAACAATAAGTTCACCCGAGACAGGACGAAGATGGGCCACCTCTTCCTCCAGTGCGGAAACTTCCATGAGTCTTTTATCAGCAAGTTCCTGACTAAGACGAACGTCTGCACCCAAGCGGCCGACTCTCATATTTGCTTCCATCTTGCGATGGAAATTCTCAGTTAGAACCCTGTTGCAACGACACAAAATGTGAAACCCAGCCCTGAACCCTGACCCGGAAACCCTGTTGTTTGTAGGTCCAGCAACCCGAAGTAAGGCAAGAAGTCAGCTTTGGGCCATTTCAGTTGAAGACTTGATGGCTGGAGTGGAATCCTTGAGTGTGGATGTCAGTGTCCCTTCTATGGAAACTGCACCCTAATGAAGATTGGATTAGTTGATGGACTTGGAGTGCTCTCTGTATTGGTTCAAAGGCATTTCTACCTACTAGGTATGTCACTTTAGGTGTGTGCAAAACCCCTTGATGTTTGGACTGATCTGAGCCTTCAATTCCCTGTTTTGAAGTTGTTGTTCTGATTGGTCGACTCATTGGTCGACTGGACCCGTCGACCAATCAATCGACCAATTGATTCTGTTTTTGAAATTTAGGTGTGGCTACTCTATTTAAGTTTAGTCTCGGGAATACTCCGCCTCATCTGCCTCCTAAGCCTCTGGAACGAGTTAGAACCCTATTCTAATTGATTCCCTTGCATCCTTGGTTGATATCTCGCAAGAACTCAAGTGATCTTCATCCTCCCGCATCAAAGGTATGTTTATGATCTCTTTCCTCTCTATCTTTGATTTTTCTTTTCTTTATTCTGTTCATGGTTGAGATCAGGAAGAAGATGCTACACCCTTGCAACCATCTATTCCATGATCTCATCATGTTCTTTGAGATCTATGATCATCATCATAATCTTAACCCTAGCCAATTGAATCATGGAAACGGCCTGATCATCACTATCTGGACTGATATCCTCCTCTCCATCCTTTGACTCCTGCTCCTCATCCTCTGTCTCATCATCATCCTCACCCTCTGGACCAGGAGATCTCACAGTCTGTTACAACCTCATCTGACGAATGGTTCGAGTCCCGATAATGTATCCTCGTGAACCAGTGTCCACTGGTGTATCCTCGAAACTCACCCCGAAATGCCTAAAGATCAAGGTCAGTAGCCTCCCATAGCAAAGGTTCCGCATGCTAGGCCGCATAACCATATCCAGCATGACTTGCTGTATGATGTAGGAAAGGTCGATCTTGAATCCCATGTAGATGCGGTAGATGACTAAGGCTTCCATCATTGTGACCCGATGGTGATGTCCAGCCTTCGGCATGATGTTTCGGCCGACGATGCGATTGATGATCCGTGCTGAATCTGTCATCCGCCCGCTGTTCCACGGAGTGAAGCATCAGCGACTATCCCACATGTAGAGGCATATCTCGCGTAGCTCATATGGCATCAAGTAGATGTCTATGTCTGCCCCTGCAGGTATCCATATGCACTGCTCTGGGTAGTGAGGGACCCGCAAGATCTCAGCCAGTGATCTTGTAGAGAAGCGGATCCGAGTCTGAAGGACCCTGCTCCTGAGGACAAGCCGAAGTGGATGTCTTGGACCCCTAGCCTCCTCAGTATAGGTTAGGTTGCTGAAGAACAACCTCACTATCTCTAGGTATATCGGTAGATCCTCTGTAAAAAGATGTGTCCACTGCAAAGTGTCGAACCTCTGCTGAATCCTGAAGACCCTGAGCTGACGAAGGTGTAGTAGACGTCCTAGCTCGATGTTACAATAATTGAAATAGACCTCGTATAAGAACTCGGCCTGGGGAGTGTCGAATCTATCTAGCCTCCGAATCTCCTGTCTAGGCTCGAAAGAACCCGAACCCCGCCTCTTGAGTGCCCCTACCATACAACCTCGTCCTCCTCCTCGTACACCCCTCGGCATGGTGAATGTCTGTGGAAGAAGCAAAGACATTGTTGTTAATGCTATTTCAAAAATTTAAGTTAAAATGGTATTTTCGTAATTTTCGGAAATTTTCAAATTTGGGGAAAATTTGATTTGAAGATACTAGCATGTACAAAATACTTGGAATTTCATGTCTATAAAGTTTATTTGAAGAAAATCGATCGAAATCTCAGCCTAAAGTGGAAAATTCAGCAAGAAGAAATTGGGGGATTTTTGCATTCTCGGTCAAGATTGGATTTTGAAAAGTTGAAATTGGTTAAATCAAACTATATGGACATATTCACAGTATCATTTTGAGCATGTAACAATTGATTTCATGCGAAAACTCCTAGCGGTTTGTGAGAAAACGAAATTTTTCTAAAGTTAACGATTTCGGTACGAAAACCTTGCGAGAAGTGCAAGAAGGTGTTAGAACTTGTTGTCTATGCATGGAATAGTGTTTAAAACCTAGGGAATATGTTTCTAAGTATTCCTAAACATGATTTCTAACAATGGATACAAGCAAAACATGAATTTGATTGAAATGCAAGCATGAGAAGATGAAAGTGAAAGAGAAAATGAGAGTTTTACCTTGTGTGAGATGAATGTAGGTTGTGGTGTTGTTCTTGAAGCACTAAATCACTCCTAGAACACTTGGAAGAACCTTTGGAATCTTTCCCCTAAGCTCTCTCACTTTTGGAAGAAGTTAAAATGAAGTTGGAATGTGAAAATGAGGCTTATAATGCGAATTTTCGCATTCTGTCTTGATTGGTCGACTGGGCAGTCGACCAATCAATCAACCAATGGACCCAGTGAACTCATTTTGTGTTGGATTTTTGGAAAATGTGATTTTTGCCCTATGATTTGTTGTTGGATGACTAAATTGATGTATTTAAGCATGATTTAAGTTTTCAAATCATTTGGACTTGTGGATTATGTTGAAACTTCGAAAATTGGTATTTTGACGTTCTCAGTTTTTGCAGAATGGTTACTCTGAGAAGTGGACGTGGGGAATCTAGTGGTCATGGTCATGGTGAGATACCTGAAGATGGTCACGATCAGCATACTAATACTGGTGATCAGGGTACCCATGACATACCCGGTGCCCCGAATGTAAAATCCAGCTTTCCCCCCCCCCCCCCCCCCCTTTTTTTTTTTTGTGTGGGCACACCCCCCCCGGGGGGGGGGGGGGGGTATGGGCCCTACTGGTCCCCCCCCCCCCCCCCCCCCCCTTTGTTTTTTTTTTTTTGTCCCACCCCCCCGGGGGGGGGGGGGGGGGCTTTTGGCCCCTACTGGTTGATGACGTAATGTCGGGATTCCAGTTTATGGACATTGATGATGCTGCTCCTTCCTTGAGCACATTACCAGTGCTAAGTTAGAATCTGCGCACTGATGAAGAGCGAGACAGTTGAAATAGCAAACGGACTCCTGTGCATAATCCGAAGGTACTCCCTGAAACTAGACCTCTTGAGTGAACTGTAGGAGAAAACCCCATGCAATTTGACCTTGTATAGCCCTCCAAGTCCGCACCTAAAGTTGCTGAACTATTCTGTAAAATTTCTGCAGAGATTGTTTTGGTCGATACTATTGGTCGATACCATCGACCAAAGGTATCGACCAACAAGTCTGCTGAGCCCAGATTTAAAGATTCTTGGAATATTCTTTTCTATTTATTTATTCCTCGAGACTGGAACCCTATTCTCGCGTTTTTAACATCTAGGAACGTGAGAGAGCCTCCCAAGAACTCCTCCTTGGTAGTGGTGACGCATCTTCTTCATCAATCATTGCCAACCACTCATTCCTACTTTCTTGTTCCACTTTAAAGGTATGACTCTCTCTCCTAATCACTTTCTCACTCATCTTTTCTCTATTTTACTGTTGGGACCATGGCTAAGGTGCTGTAACCTTGCATACACCTTGCCATGAACCTTCTAAACCCCATACAATGATGTTTTCACCGATATGACTATGATTGATTCACCTCATGATCATTGACTACACATTTCCATGATTTATTGCTTACCAACTTGCTTTATTTACCAAAACTGAGATGAAGCTCATGATTAACCTAATCTATACCTTGCATATGTGCTCCATGTTACTTCTAAACGATTCCCTACCTAATCCCCCATGTTTTCCCCTAATTTGCATTGAGATATAGCCAATGCCATGATCTACAACTCTTAACCTTAATATGTCAATTTGGGGATTTCCAAATGGACCATTGTATTATGAAAGTTTCTTGATAATTAGTGTCCCCATGTTGTGCTTAGACTATCCTCCAAGTTTCATGTCAATCCGAGACCCGGAAGACCAAATCTGGGCAAGAATCCGAAAAGCCAGCTTGCTGTCCTGGAATTGATTTGGTCGATACTATTGGTCGATACTATCGACCAATAGTATCGACCAATAGAGTTGCTGTCAGCAACTTTTGCCCAGTTCTGATTCGTTTGATCTCCGATTGTTCTGATTTCTTCTCTAACCTTTCATATATGCTTGTTTAGGACTTTAAGACTATTTGGGCCATCGCTTGTGATCTTGGACCATTCTCTTCTCCGATTCAAGGTAAGGATAGTTATCGATGTAATTACCTAGGATATGGAAATCTTGACTTGGTATTCCTAACCTAGTAAATATAGTTTCTATTTCATATTCTTATCGTGTTAGACTTGCTACATATGTCTTTTAACAGTAGCTTTGTGTTTACATTATATTACTTCAATGTTTTATCATGTTTATCAATTTCAATATATGATGACTTATGTCAATGTCATGAATTGAATGTTTATTATGACGTTGTATCTTGTGAACTGATATGATGAACTTGGGCATGTGATTGCTTAAGTATAACTTGGGATTGAGGGGTACCCTACTGGGTGCTTCCTGTCCTTGGACATCGGAGGGAATAGTATGGGATGTTCTCCGAAGGTGTCCATTGACGCTTTCCCGGGTTATTGAATGACATGCATAGGATTTGTCTAGATGTATGGCTAGGATGTCCCTATCATATCAGACCCGATTCGGAAGGGCATTGAGACCGAACAACCCGTGGTAGTAGTGTGGATTTGTGGGCGCTCAAGACCGGTATCCACTCCGTGAGAGGACATAAATTGCATTACGGTTACCCGAAAGGGGCCATTTATTGGTAGGGTTACAAATGGCTAGACTTGGGCTCACGGGCACTCAAGACCGGTGAAATGATCCGTGAGAGGGACGTGAGAGCTTCCCGTTTACCATTTGTGGATGACCAATAGGGTTGATGAGTCCGGTGAGTAATATCCGTGACTCTAGTGTGAAGGATACCGGAAAGGATCCCGAGAGGGGAGGAATGGAAGTATCTCGGAACTGGCATGATATGATTAAGTAGATGACTTGCATTGGGCTAGGCTATACCCTGACATGCGCCAATACTTAGACCAAATGGTGATGTGAGAGAGCGGTGACCGAAACCCCAACCATGGATTTGTCCGAGAGGGATGCAGGACCCAATTCCCCCCGGTGATGAGTGACTGAGACTACCTAAAGAAGTATGGTGCTATGACTTAAAGCATGTCTACCATAGATGACCAGCATACTTAGAATAAAGTCATATTGCATTATATGCCTCATATCATCTGCATCATTTTATGATTATCTTGTGGTTTATGTGTGGTGGGATAACTTCCTTGCTGAGAGTTCTTTTGAACTCATTCCTTTTCTCGTTGCAATATTTTGTTAGGCTATTCTACAGGTGATTACTCTGATGGCACCCTCCCTGAGGCGAACCCAGATACCTCATACTACCATCCGGAGGCTGGCTACGTTGAAGACTTCGGTGACCATACCGAAGAAGATTACCAGGCGTACCAGGGTTAGCCCCGGAGTTGTATGGGAGCAGTCATGTTGGGTCTCCATGGTCCTCAACTTTGAAGAAGATATATTTATTATGGAGGAGACTTATGAGTAGTTACCCCTTCTTTTGTGACAAGATACTTAGAAGAATTGTAATAACTTTAACTTACCTTTATAACTTGAGACTTGTACTTAACTAAATTTTGACCTCACTTCCGTTTGGTGAAGGAGTGGATTCCGCCCACGCCTTCTTAATTTATCCGATTTGATATTTATTTCCGCACTCGATTATGTCTGACACCTTATTTCTGAATTCCATGATCATTTATTGTTAGTTTATGATTATTATCTGTTCATGATTGTATTATCGTCGATGTGGATTATGTGGTCCCTAAACTATGGATCTTCGGGGCTGTGGATCACATCTCAGGTATGCCAGATAGGGTACCGGCTGGGTGGATGTGACAGAGTGGTATCAGAGCCCCAGGTTCTGTATGACCCTAACCACGGAAGCGATGATGGAACATTCCGAATTACCGATCAAAAAGGGTAACTCAACTATTCTTAGAGCTGAATAATAGATAACCGAGATTAGTAACTGAATAAATGAAACTTAACTGATTATGGAATAAGATACAATAATATAAGCAAAACAACTTGATCTCATTAATCGCATAAGAAAATTTTTACAAGTCTGAAAGAAAGTACATCTGGGAAACATAAAAAGGAAAACTCCTAATGCTATCTATCTAGGTGATCTACTCCGACGATCTGTCTGATCCCTCCTCGATCTGAACTCATCCTCGAGCCGTGTAAACCTCTCACCTAAAGTGTGCATGTATGTCTCCATCCTCATCTGTCGAGCCTCGATCCTCCCGAGTATGGAATAAATCGAAGATTGATGAGAAGTCACACCTGGAGCCTCAGAAGTTTGGTGAGATGGACCTCCATCCTCGGAGAATCGTGGAGCGGGAATCTCCTGATGCCCCTGGTCATCATCCTGAACTGGAGCATCACCCTGATCATCATCGTTTCCATGCTCATCTACATCGTCATCCTCGGCATCCCCATCGATGTCGGCCTCATTGTCTGATCTAACCGCATTACCAAGCCCCATTTTCTTGACCGACCATGCACAGAGGTCCTCACCTATCTCTATATCAAGAATCATCAGTGTGTCCTCTAAATCCACCTGGAAGTACTGGAAAATGCGTGTCAAGACCCGGCCGAAAGCTAAGTTTCTGACCCCGGGAAACTCAACTCGGTCTATCATGATATGCTGCATGATGTGAGCCAAGTCTATCTGCACGCCAGTGTAAATGAAATAGATGACTAGTGCCTCCATAATCGTCACCCTACTGTGATGCCTTGCCTTCGGAATAATGTTTCGCCCGACAAAGCGAGCGATGACTCGGGCAGATGGTATCATAGAAGTGCCACTCCTGGGCATGAAGCAGTTCTCATCGTCCCACAGAGTCTTGCATATCTCGTGTGTCTCGTATGGAATGAGACCCTCCAGAATGTCAGTGCGAGGAGGAATCCACAAGCGAAAGTCTGGTACAGACGGCACTCCCAAGATCCCAGCCAACTCGCTGGTAGTGAATGTGATCTCAACGCCTCTGACCACGGAGCAGATGACAATCCGAGGACCATCTCGCGGGTCATCCTTGAATCGGTAGGTCAGGTTACTATAAAAGTACCTGACAAGCTCTGGGTAGACTGGATATGGCGTGGTGTACAAAGATAACCACCCCATCGCCTCTAACCTCTCCCGTATGCGAAAGGTCTCTAGCCCATCTAAGACTACCAACCGCCCGTACTCGATCGGTATGTCATAGAAGTAGTGCTCGAACAGGAACTCTGCCTGAGGTGATATGAAGAGGTCCTCCTCGGTCACCTCCTGCCGTGGAGCATGTCCTATACCTCTGTCAGCCCTCCGTCCTCCTCTCGGGCATGATGAACTCTGCGGAGACAAGAAAGAAATTTCATTTTGATTAATTCCCTTGTTCATTTGTTAGATGAAGGGCATTTTTGTAATTTTTCGAAAATTTGAAATTGTTGCGAAAATGCGATTCGAACATACTAGCATGTGTATAAGACTTGGATAAACATGCTGGGATGTTTCGTTTGGTGAGAATCTAACATCTTGGCCATGTAGAAGTGAAAATTCAGCAAGAAGGTGAAGGAAGAAATCCCTCTTTGGGCTATGTTTGAGATTTTTCAAAAGTTGGAATTTTGGCAAACCGAATGTGGGAACACCTTCCCCATGGTAAATTAGTCATGTGGGACTTGGTTTCATGTCAAAATTCATTTTGGTTTAAAAATGAGGCAAGTATTTGTAAAGTTGGAAATATTGAGATGAATAGTGATTTTTGAATCCTAAGAATGTGAAATCTTGTGTTTCATGCTTAGTTTGGCTTGTAAAATGGTGGGAGCATGTTTCTAAACGTCCCTAGACATGATTCTAACCATTAGCATCAACCATTTTGCAGTTTTGAAGAAAAATCATATCTTGGTAAATGAAAACGCAAGAAGAGAGAAGAAGAGAATGAGACTTACTTGTGTTGTTGATCAATGCAAGCTTGCAAGAGTGTTGGAAGTCTCATATCACCCCTAAAACCCTTAGAGACCTTAAGGAGAAGTTTTCCCAGAGCCAAGTTTGAAATGGAAATGTTTTGGAAATGAAACGGGTGAACCATATATTCTGTTTTTCACGCAAAATGTTTTTGGTCGATACTATTGGTCGATGCCATCGACCAAATGTATCGACCAATAGGGAAAATTTTCTGCTTTTGGGCTTTTGTGGAAATCTGATTTGTGATTTGTTTCTTGTCAATGTTGGACTATAATCTTGCTATGTTGATGATTTTAAGCATGATTTGGGCATTCTATTCTATTGATCAAGTGATTTTGACAAGTTGATTTTCGATGTTGTAAATTTCCGATGTTTGAAGAATGGTGCTTCTGAGGAATCGTTTGATTGGTTCTGATAATTCCGGAGTTGAAGATGTGCCTGCTGGGACCCCGGACTAGCAAAGACAAGGAGAGCACCCCGCCCCTAATGGAGTTCCCGATGCTCCTGAAATCGGAAGCTTCAGAGACATTGCTAGCATTATGACCAACATGATGCAGCAACAAGCGGCGCAGTTCAATCAAATGATGACCGGATTTTTGGATATGCGAGAAGAGAACCGAGCAAGTGGTTCAAGAAACCCTGGCCGTGCAGCTCCGTATGTGGAGAGGTCCACTGAGATCCCGCATACCAAGCTGATGGAAAGTTTTCTTAAACTCCAAGTACCATCTTTTACCGGAATGACCAAGGACACCCTCTTTCCTAATAGATGGTTGAGAGAAATGGAAAAGGCATTTAGACACCCGGTAGTGTTCGGATAATCGAAGGTGTTGTTTGCGTAACGTAAGCTCCAACATGAAGCTGATGCATGGTGGACCTCCACCAGGCCTATTCTCGAGAACCTTCATGCTGGTGTGGTTACTTGGGAGTTGTTCAAGGAAGCATTTTGTAGGAACTATTTCCCTGAGTCGGTAAAGGATGCCAAAGAGGCAGAATTCATGGCATTGGTACAAGGTGCCCTTTCTGTGCTGGAATACCAGCAGAAGTTTGAAGAACTCTTTTTCTTCGCTCCTGATTCTTTGAGTTCCGATGTTGCCAAGGCGAAGAAATTTTTCAAAGGGCTGCGACCTTCGATCAAAGTCCACCTCACTACCTTACCTCTTGGAGACTATGCTCAGGCCGTGGAGAATGCGAAGAAAATTGAGGAAACTGAGAAGGAGAATGTGCGAGCACAGAAACCTTGGCAATCCAGACCTTCTGGATTTGTTGATCGTACTGACCGTCGTTTTGTGAGGCCTGCACCGTACCCCACTCCCACCTATCAGCCCCGGAGTGTTGGGCCGAGTCCCAGTGCTGCTCATGTAGGCCAGTATGGCCAGACTAGTGGGACCCGACCTGCAGGAATTGTTCAGCCTTCTCTACCTAGAATGGTACACCCCAGGTCTGCATTTCAGAGACCTCCAATGGCAGCTACCTCTGTTGGACCGAAGGATAATGTTTGCTTCTTTTGCAAACAGCCCGGCCATTTTGCCCGCCTCTGCCCCAAGAAGTCTGTTCAGCCCGGTGCTCCTGTTCAGAAGAGTGTCCCGCCCCTCCTGCCGGCAGAGTCTTTAGTATATCTGGTACTGACCAAGAAGCTTGTCATGATGTTGTTACAGGTACATTGTTAGTCGCTTCTTTACCAGCATTTGTATTGTTTGATAAGGGTGCATCTCATTCATTCATTTCATCTACTTTTGCTGTGAAGACTAACCTAACACCCAAATGTTTGTCTAGTTATTTATCAATTTGTACCCCTGTTGGGTCTGCTGTTAAACTAGATAAAGTGTTAGAGGAATGTCCTGTTTGTGTTTGTGGTTTGAACTTGAAGGCAAGGTTGGTGTTGTTCGATATGAGAGATTTTGACGTGATCTTGGGAATTGATTGGTTGACATCCTACAACGCTGTGATCTTGTGCTCTTCAAAGAAGATCCAATTCCGATTGGAGGGGAATTCAGTTTTGGAGTTCCAAAGAAGGAAGGGAAGAGTGAGCAAGAAGACTTTGATCGCTTTAATGCAAGTCCACTCCCTAGTGGAAGATGTTTCATCTGGAAGCAAGGTTAAGGAAAAGAAGAGACCTGAAAATGTCAGTGTAGTTTGTAACTTCGCTGATGTGTTTCCAGACGATTTATCAGGACTACCCCCTGATAGAGAGGTTGAGTTTTCCATAGACTTAACTCCTGGAGCGTCTCTGGTGTCTAAAGCTCCTTACAGATTGGCGCCTACCGAGCTAGAGGAGTTGCAAGCTCAGCTGAACGAACTCCTGGATAGAGGTTTTGTGCAGCCAAGTGTGTCACCCTGGGGAGCTCCGGTCTTGTTCATTAAGAAGAAAGATGGTAGTATGCGCCTATGCATTGACTACAGAGAGTTGAACAAGTTAACGATCAAGAACAGATACCCGTTGCCTCGGATTGATGACCTGTTTGACCAGTTGAAGGGCGCGTCTGTTTTCTCGAAGATTGACTTAAGATCAAGGTATCACCAGTTGAAAGTGAAGTCAAGTGATATCTTTAAGACGGCGTTCCGAACAAGTTATGGACACTATGAATTCAAAGTTATGCCTTTTGGCTTAACAAATGCCCTTGCCGTGTTCATGGACCTCATGAACCGGGTATTTCATGATGTGCTCGATAAGTTTGTGATCGTATTCATTGATGACATCTTGATTTACTCGAAGAATGAAGAAGAGCATGCGGAACATCTGAACTTCACTTTGCAAAGGTTGAGAGAAAAGAAACTCTATGCTAAGTTTGGCAAGTGTGACTTTTGGCTCTCAAGGGTAGTGTTTCTTGGCCATGTTGTTTCAGCCGAAGGTATTCGTGTCGACCCGGAAAAAGTGCAAACCGTTACCGATTGGGAAAGACCGAAGACCGTGACTGAGATAAGAAGTTTCCTTGGATTGGCAGGATACTATCGGAGATTTATCGAGAATTTTTCTAGGTTGGCTGCCCCTATGACTAAGCTACTAGAAAGGAAGAGAAGTTCGTTTGGACCGAGTCTTGCGAGAGGAATTTTGAGGAGCTGAAGGTTAGATTGACAAGCGCCCGGTTTTGACTATACCCGATAGTTCCGGTGGGTTGACGATCTACACCGATGCTTCCATGATCGGATTGGGTTGCGTGTTGATGCAACACGACAAAGTTGTGGCTTATGCTTCTCGGCAATTGAAAGACTATGAGCGGAATTATCCCACTCACGACTTAGAGCTTGCTGCCGTTGTTTTTGCTTTAAAGATTTGGAGACATTACCTATACGGTGAGAAGATCGCTATCTTCACGGATCATAAGAGTTTGAAATACTTCTTCACCCAGAAAGAGCTGAATATGAGACAAAGAAGATGGCTGGAGTTGGTTTCTGACTATGATTGTGACATCCAATATCACCCAGGTAAAGCAAATGTAGTTGCGGATGCTCTTAGTAGGAAGAGTCAGAAGAAGGATTTGAACTTGTGTGCTTTGAGTCGACCTTTGTTGTTGTCAATGGAAAGGTTTGGCTTAGAAGTGGTTCTCGAGGGTTCGGATTGTATTCTTTTTGCCATGACGGCAAGATCCACCCTTAGAGACCGGATCGTCGCTTTGCAAAGTTCCGACCCTGAACCGAGAGAGAAGATTGGGAAGGTTGCCACGAATTCGAGAGATGGACCACTGCTTTTAGTACATCTTTAGATGGTGCCTTATTGTTTAGAGGTAGACTCTGTGTGCTCGCTGTTGATGAAATCAAGAAGGAAATATTGAAAGAAGCACACCAGTCGATCTTTACAATACACCCTGGGGGTACCAAAATGTATAAAGACTTAAGGGAACATTTTTGGTGGAATAGCTTGAAAGCGGATGTGGAAGACTTTGATGCCAAGTGCGAGACTTGTCAGCGTGTTAAAGCCGTTCGCCAACCTCCGTCCGGATTGCTTCAGCCCCTTCCCGTTCCTAGTTGGAAGTGGGAAGATATATCCATGGACTTCGTGACTAGCTTGCCGCGGACAAGTAAAGGAAATGACACTGTGTGGGTGGTTGTAGATAGGTTGACTAAATCAGCCCATTTCATACCTATGAAGATCACCTACACTTTGGACAAGCTAGCTAGACTCTATGTGGACAACGTGGTTCGTCTACACGGTGTGCCGGTGAGTATTGTGTCTGACCGTGATCCTAGGTTCACCTCAAGGTTTTGGAATGGATTGCAGAAAGCCCTGGGAACCCAATTAAACCTGAGTACAGCTCATCATCCCCAGTCTGATGGACAATCTGAGCGGACGATTCAAATTTTAGAAGATATGCTTAGATCTTGTGTGGTGGACATGGGTGGAAATTGGGATGAACACTTAGCTTTAGTGGAGTTTGCCTATAACAACAGTTATCAATCAACAATAGGCATGGCTCCTTTTAAAGCTTTGTACGGTAACACTTGTAGAACGCCTTTGTATTGGACTGAGACAGGTGAAAGAAAAGTCTTAGGCCCGGAAATGATTGAAGCTACAAGTGCTATGGTCGACATGATTAGAGAGAGGATTAAGTCTGCTCAGTCAAGACAAATCCTATGCCGACAAGAGAAGGACCGATCTGGAGTTTCCTATTGGAGAGAAAGTTTTCCTTAAAGTATCACCTATGAAAGGTGTGATGAGATTCAATGTGAGAGGAAAGCTTAGCCCCCGCTTCATCAGACCTTTTAAAATCTTGGAAAGGGTTGGACCTGTTGCTTATCGCTTGGCCTTGCCTCCATCTCTTGCTGGAGTTCACAATGTGTTCCATGTTTCGATGCTTCGGAAGTACATAGAGAACCCGGAACACATACTACAGCAAGCACCCGAAGGACTTAGTGCTGATCTTTCTTACGATGAAGGACCAGCTGAAATCCTAGATAAAAAGGACAAGCAGCTGCGGAATCGCACCATCCCTTTGGTGAAGATTCGGTGGAAGAACCATACCCCGGAAGAAGCTTCATGGGAAAAGGAAGAAGAAATGAAGGAGAAGTTTCCTCATCTTTTTGGGAGCACAGGTACGCTTTCAATTTCGAGGACGAAATTCTTTTAAGGGGGGAAGAATGTAAAATCCAGCTTTTACCTAACCTTGACCCGACCCGGTCATTGTTATGTTTGTAGGTTCAAAGACCCGAAGTGGTGGTAGGAGGGACATATGGGCCCTACTGGTTGATGACGTAATGTCGGGATTCCAGTTTATGGACATTGATGATGCTGCTCCTTCCTTGAGCACATTACCAGTGCTAAGTTAGAATCTGCGCACTGATGAAGAGCGAGACAGTTGAAATAGCAAACGGACTCCTGTGCATAATCCGAAGGTACTCCCTGAAACTAGACCTCTTGAGTGAACTGTAGGAGAAAACCCCATGCAATTTGACCTTGTATAGCCCTCCAAGTCCGCACCTAAAGTTGCTGAACTATTCTGTAAAATTTCTGCAGAGATTGTTTTGGTCGATACTATTGGTCGATACCATCGACCAAAGGTATCGACCAACAAGTCTGCTGAGCCCAGATTTAAAGATTCTTGGAATATTCTTTTCTATTTATTTATTCCTCGAGACTGGAGCCCTATTCTCGCGTTTTTAACATCTGGGAACGTGAGAGAGCCTCCCAAGAACTCCTCCTTGGTAGTGGTGAAGCATCTTCTTCATCAATCATTGCCAACCACTCATTCCTACTTTCTTGTCCACTTTAAAGGTATGACTCTCTCTCCTAATCACTTTCTCACTCATCTTTTCTCTATTTTACTGTTGGGACCATGGCCAAGGTGCTGCAACCTTGCATACACCTTGCCATGAACCTTCTAAACCCCATACAATGATGTTTTCACCGATATGACTATGATTGATTCACCTCATGATCATTGACTACACATTTCCATGATTTATTGCTTACCAACTTGCTTTATTTACCAAAACTGAGATGAAGCTCATGATTAACCTAATCTATACCTTGCATATGTGCTCCATGTTACTTCTAAACGATTCCCTACCTAATCCCCCATGTTTTCCCCTAATTTGCATTGAGATATAGCCAATGCCCTGATCTACAACTCTTAACCTTAATATGTCAATTTGGGGATTTCCAAATGGACCATTGGATTATGAAAGTTTCTTGATAATTAGTGTCCCCATGTTGTGCTTAGACTATCCTCCAAGTTTCATGTCAATCCGAGACCCGGAAGACCAAATCTGGGCAAGAATCCGAAAAGCCAGCTTGCTGTCCTGGAATTGATTTGGTCGATACTATTGGTCGATACTATCGACCAAATGTATCAACCAATAGAGTTGCTATCAGCAACTTTTGCCCAGTTCTGATTCGTTTGATCTCCAATTGTTCTGATTTCTTCTCTAACCTTTCATATATGCTTGTTTAGGACTTTAAGACTATTTGGGCCACTGCTTGTGATCTTGGACCATTCTCTTCTCCGATTCAAGGTAAGGATAGTTATCGATGTAATTACCTAGGATATGGAAATCTTGACTTGGTATTCCTAACCTAGTAAATATAGTTTCTATTTCATATTCTTATCGTGTTAGACTTGCTACATATGTCTTTTAACAGTAGCTTTGTGTTTACATTATATTACTTCAATGTTTTATCATGGTTATCAATTTCAATATATGATGACTTATGTCAATGTCATGAATTGAATGTTTATTATGACGTTGTATCTTGTGAACTGATATGATGAACTTGGGCATGTGATTGCTTAAGTATAACTTGGGATTGAGGGGTACCCTACTGGTGCTTCTGTCCTTGGACATCGGAGGGAATAGTATGGGATGTTCTCCGAAGGTGTCCATTGACGCTTTCCGGGGTTATTGAATGACATGCATAGGATTTGTCTAGATGTATGGCTAGGATGTCCCTATCATATCAGACCCGATTCGGAAGGGCATTGAGACCGAACAACCCGTTGTAGTAGTGTGGATTTGTGGGCGCTCAAGACCGGTATCCACTCCGTGAGAGGACATAAATTGCATTACGGTTACCCGAAAGGGGCCATTTATTGGTAGGGTTACAAATGGCTAGACTTGGGCTCACGGGCACTCAAGACCGGTGAAATGATCCGTGAGAGGGACGTGAGAGCTTCCCGTTTACCATTTGTGGATGACCAATAGGGTTGATGAGTCCGGTGAGTAATATTTGTGACTCTAGTGTGAAGGATACCGGAAAGGATCCCGAGAGGGGAGGAATGGAAGTATCTGGAACTGGCATGATTTGATTAAGTAGATGACTTGCATTGGGCTAGGCTATACCCTGACATGCGCCAATACTTAGACCAAACGGTGATGTGAGAGAGCGGTGACCGAAACCCCAACCATGGATTTGTTCGAGAGGGATGCAGGACCCAATTCCCCCCGGTGATGAGTGATTGAGACTACCTAAAGAAGTATGGTGCTATGACTTAAAGCATGTCTACCATAGATGACCAACATACTTAGAATAAAGTCATATTGCATTATATGCCTCATATCATCTGCATCATTTTATGATTATCTTGTGGTTTATGTGTGGTGGGATAACTTCCTTGCTGAGTTCTTTTGAACTCATTCCTTTTTTGTTGCAATATTTTGTTAGGCTATTCTACAGGTGATTACTCTGATGGCACCCTCCCTGAGGCGGACCCAGATACCTCATACTACCATCCGGAGGCTGGCTACGTTGAAGACTTCGGTGACCATACCGAAGAAGATTACCAGGCGTACCAGGGTTAGCCTCGGAGTTGTATGGGAGCAGTCATGTTGGGTCTCCATGGTCCTCAACTTTGAAGAAGATATATTTATTATGGAGGAGACTTATGAGTAGTTACCCCTTCTTTTGTGACAGTATACTTAGAAGAATTGTAATAACTTTAACTTACCTTTATAACTTGAGACTTGTACTTAACTAAATTTTGACCTCACTTCCGTTTGGTGAAGGAGTGGATTCCGCCCTCTGCCTTCTTAATTTATCTGATTTGATATTTATTTCCACACTCTGATTATGTCTGACACCTTATTTCTGAATTCCATGATCATTCATTGTTAGTTTATGATTATTATCTATTCATGATTGTATTATCGTCGATGTGGATTATGTGGTCCCTGAACTATGGATCTTCGGGGTTGTGGATCACATCCCGGGTATGCCAGATAGGGTACCGGCTGGGTGGATGTGACACCGAATGTGGGAAGTTTTCATGATATTGCCAATATTATGGGTAATATGATGCAGCAGCAAGCAGCCCAATTCAACCAAATGATGACCGGTTTCATGACTCTGCATAATGAGACTCGTGCAGGTGTTAATGGAAATCTTCATACTGTTGTCCCGAATGTGGGAGGTTTAGCTGGAACTCCTCATACTCGTCTGATGGAAAGTTTTCTGAAGATGCAAGTGCCCAGCTTTACTGGTGTTACCAAGAACCTCTTGTTTCTTAACAAGTGGCTTCGTGAGTTGGAGAAGGCTTTTCGTCATTTACAATGTACGGAAGCTCAGAAGATTTTGTTTGCCGAACAGAAGTTGCAACATGAAGCTGACGCTTGGTGGACCTCTACTCGGCCTATTTTGGAAGGTTTGCATGTAGGTGTGGTAACTTGGGAGTTGTTTAAGGAAGCTTTCTGCATGAACTATTTCCCTAAGGCAATGAAAGATGCGAAGGAAGCTGAGTTCATGGTTCTCGCGCAAGGATCTTTGTCTGTGTTGGAGTACCAACAGAAATTCGAGGAGCTTCATTTCTTTGCTCCTGATTCTCTGAAGCTTGATCTTGCCAAAGCAAAGAAATTTTTTAAAGGACTGCGCCCGACCATTAAAGCTTACCTCACTATCCAGCCTATAGTGAGCTATGCTCAAGTGGTGCAGAACTCGAAGAAGTTGGAAGAAACTGAGAAGGAGAACTCTCGTGTGCAAAGGCCCTGGCAACCTAGGAACCGTGGATTGGTGGACTGTAATGATCGGTGTTTTGTGAGACCTATACCATATCCCACTCTTGTTTTTCAGCCTAGGAGTGTAGGTCAGAACCCTGGTTTTCAGCAGCCTGGCCAATTTAAGCAGTATGGCGGGAATTGGCAACTAGTGAATGAGAGTACTAGGCCAGTGAATGCGAATCCAAGGCCATTGGTTCAGAAGCCCTCTGTTGCAGCTACTCCAGTTGGACCCAGCAATCCTGTTTGCTTTTTTTTGTAAGCAGCCTGGTCATTTTGCTCGTGAATGTCCTAAGAGGCTTGTCTAGTAGCTTGCCCCAGTGGTGAAGAGTGCTCCTGCTCCTCCCTCTGGCAGAGTGTTCAGTATCTCCGGTTCCGAGCAAGATGCGAACCATGAAGTGATTACAGGTACATTGTTAGTTGCTTCTATTCATGCATTTGTTTTATTTGATACGGGTGCGTCTCATTCGTTCATATCATCTGCATTTATCAAGAAGACTGATCTAATCCCTGAGAAATTGTCTAGTTGTTTATTGATTAGTACACCTACTGGTCCTGTTGTGAAACTAGATAAAGGATTAGTTAAATGTCCTGTGTTGATTAGTGAGAAGAACTTGGAAGCCAATTTAGTACTTCTTGAGATGAAGGACTTTGATGTCATTTTGGGAATTGACTGGTTGACAGCCCACAAAGCTGTGTTTCTTTGTTCCTCAAGGAAGATCCAGTTCCATGTTTGTGGAAGTCCGGTTTTTGAATTTCAAGGTGAGAAAAGAAGGATATGTAGGAAGATACTGTCTGCACTAATGCAAATCTATGCCCTAGTAGATGATGCTTCATCTGAAGGCAAGAGTAAAGTGGAGAAAAGTATTGACGAAGTCAAAATTGTCTATGACTTTGTTGATGTCTTCCCTGATGATCTATCGGGAGTGCCTCCAGATAGGGATGTTGAGTTTTCCATTGATCTTATCCCTGGTGCCGCTCCGGTATCTAAGGCTCCGTATAGGATGGCTCCTACTGAGTTGAAAGAGTTGCAAAACCAGTTGAATGAGCTCATTGAAAGAGGTTTCGTACAACCTGGTGTGTCACCTTGGGGAGCTCCGGTCTTGTTTGTCAAGAAGAAGGATGGTAGTATGCGTCTGTGCATTGACTATCATGAGTTGAATAAGCTGACTATCAAGAATAGATACCCGCTGCCCAGAATTGATGATCTCTTTGATCAGTTGAAGGGTGCAGCTGTGTTCTCAAAGATTGATTTAAGGTCTGGATATCACCAGTTGAAAGTGAAGCCTAGTGATATTTTCAAGACAGCTTTTCGAACAAGGTACGGCCACTATGAGTTCCGAGTCATGCCTTTCAGATTGACTAATGCTCCTGCTGTGTTCATGGACCTCATGAACAGAGTCTTTCACGATGTGCACGATAAGTTTGTGATTGTCTTCATTGATGATATCCTGATTTATTCAAAGAGTGAAGAAGAGCATGCAATGCATCTAGATTTCACTTTGCAAAGACTAAGAGAAAAGAAGCTTTATGCTAAGTTTAGCAAGTGTGATTTTTGGCTCAAGAGTGTAGTATTCCTCGGCCATGTGGTTTCAGCTGAAGGTATTCATGTTGATCCTGAGAAATTCCAAGCAGTGGCTGATTGGGAAATACCGAAGACAGTTACGGAAATAAGAAGTTTCCTTGGATTGGCAGGTTACTACAGAAGGTTTATTGAGAACTTTTCCCGGTTGGCTGCTCCTATAACTAAACTAACCAGGAAACTATGGATCGGGGGTGATGCGTCCAAAATCTGCTCAGCCCTTGGATCTCCACGTGATGTCCTGCAAAACGAAAGCGTCAGATGTGGCCCGACCGCTGGGGTCGGGAGTCCACCTCCGAAGGCTAAGTCAGTTGATGAACTTAATCACAAACGGCTTTGCTAGAAGCACAGAGCTAATGAATGAAGAAACGGGAAAGTGATCTAGATAGCAGAACGCTGATAGTTTAGGTCTATCAGTATGTATCTGAACCTGGGTCTCAGATAGAATTCTTCTTGATCGATCGATCCGTCCCTCACCTTGTATGGTAGTGAGGTTTATATAGAGTGTACCTTCGAATCTCCTTCGTTGGATGCACTTGAGCCTTCTTCGGGTAGTCGTTGGATCTCATCAGTTAGATCCGTTGAGCGATAGACTTCTACTAGTTTGTGCTAGTAGAGGACTCCTGAGATAACCGTTAGGTTATGCGATAGTTATCCCTTTGATAATGATTATCCGCAGCCGTCAGTTTGAGTCTGCCATCATCAGGGCGATTACCCTAATCCATAAGTAAGATTAGGGCACGCTTGCAGCTGAATAAGCTTTCTTCTTCAACAAGCCATCTTCCGGATCCGGTTCGCTCGGGAGCGATTCGGTTTTCTCCGTCTCGACCGGGGTCAAGGGTCGGACCAGGTATGAACCCGGTCTGATCATAAACTCTCTATATCACGAGCCCCCCAGACCAAGCGTTCGGTCGATTCCGAGGGCTTGGTTTTTAACTGGGTTCGTCGTCAGGTGATGATCTCTGCGTGCTTCATTAAATGTCATATCACATTTAATGCGGTGGTCACTTTTCCTCGAGCGTTGTGAGTGTAAGGCCACATATCTCGTTGCAGTTGATCTGTCGTGGCTCACGTCATCCAAGCGACGGTTTCCGAACGCCTATTTCGGATTCGTGAGTTCAAACTTTCAAAACGTCTTTCAATCTTGATCGTTTGATTTTGAATCAATCTCGATCGTTCAGATTCCCGAACACTCGTGCGGGAGTTTTAAAAGCGGTTCGTTGTCTTCGTAGATTTCATTCTTCCTGTCTGGAATTTGAACCTTTGTTGTCTACTTCGTGCCTTCCTGCTCTCAAGCTTCCGTCTCACTGAATCAGTAAGTTTACTGGTCTTTTCTTTTTGTAGTTTTCTGAAACGAGTAATGGCGGACGATAGGTCTTCTTTATTACCCCATGTTGGTGATAGCAATGATGCTTTTGCTTCTCCCCGCTCCCGAACAGTCGGATAGTGATAACAAAACCCTAACCGTCCTCCGGCGGGAGTTCGCCAAGTTTCTCAAAAAGGTTTTGAAAGAAAAACTGAAACTTCTCCTGTCCTTCTCGAGTCTGGATCTTCCAAGATTGTCGAGTCTTCTAGGCAGCCTCAAACCTCCGGGTCCAATGGTGGACCTGGCTCTGTCCCTTCCATTTACAATGGAGAAACCTTTCTTTCAGCTGTCCAAGATTTTGATCTTCCTTCCTCATATCAGGTTAGGGCTCCCCATCCTGATGAGAGGGTTGATTCATACCTTTCGGGTGAATTTTCTTTGTATATAAATGCACTGGAAAGCGGGGTTCGCTTTCCCTTTTTTAATCCTTTGTTCTCCGCAATTTTGAATCACTGGAACATTTGTCCCGGAATGCTCCTCCCCAATAGCTGGCGTCTCATCGTCGGCTTCTTGGGTTTGTGTTTTGAGCTTGGCATTACGCCATCTCTTTCTCTTTTTGTACATTTTCATGTTCTTTCTATCTCCCATCCTCCCGGATGGGTCTTTCTTTCCAAACGCAATAAGGCTGAACTTGATTGGAGGGGCAGCATCCTTGTCAAAGGAACTTGCCCTTCTAATCACAAAAGATGGCGCGAACAATATTTTTTCTGTCGAGCGCCTCCATCAGATCTTAACTTCCCGACCACCTGGAGGAGGTTTACTTCTTCGTCCAAGAGAAACCGGGGCCTTCCCTTATCCAGAGAAGACGAGGCGGCCATCAGGAAGATCAAATCCATTCCGTGGTATCAAGAGATACATGGATATGAAGTGGAGTATAACTCCATCCTTCAGTACTGGGGCTTGGCTCATTGTGAACTTCTAACCATCATCCTTTGATTTGACTGAAGTGATATGTTTTGAATTCTGATTCTTGTCCTTCTTCTTTGCAGTGCCTCCCAGAACGAATCCTGAAAGCCTGCGGGTGAAGGCCGCTAGGGCCGTTGTGACAGCCAAGCAACGATCGCCCAGGGTCTTGACCGTAGATCAAGAGGCTTCTCTTCCCTCTCCCGACCCCTCTTATAGGGGTATCAGGAATATTAGGCATGTAGCTGATGCTTCGGGTAAAGGGAAGAAACCAATGGTGGAGAGGGCTAATGTCTCTTCCTCCGCCCGAACCAAGAGGAGGCATGACACAATTGATGCTCCCTCAAATAAAAAATCCAAAGCTTCGATGGATGGTGAGGAGGTCTTCATCCCCCTGTGGACCCTGAAGATGACCGACAGGGTCACTCGGGATCCTGAGAAAGCTGCAGAATGGAGCTCCCTCAGTCTTGCTCCTTCTGATCGCCAGGAGTTCGAAGCCCTGGATGATACCTCCCTTGTTAGTCAATCTACAAGGTACCGATCTTCTTGATTACTTACGTTTTCATAATTTCTTATGACTTCTTCTGATATCTTCCGTCTTCCCAGGAATGCTGTGTTGAGCTTTTATCAACACATGGAAGCATTGAGCCGGGTTGGTCGCACCGAGCTCCTTGCTTGCAAACTTGTGAAGAGAAATTGGCCAAGGCCAATTCTTAAATAGACCAGCTGACTGCAGCTACTGTGGAGCTGCAGAAAAAGCATGAGGAAGAAGTGATCTCCCTCAAGGAAGCCCTTGAAGCTTCTAGAATTCGTGTCTCTGCTGCTGAGCGCGAGGCCAAGAAGCAAAAAGCAGCTGCCACGTTGTTTGGTGACAGCCTTGAAATCAAAAGTAGGGAGCTCGAAGAACATCTGAAGTTGGCGATCCCTAGCAAGCCTGAGCATATAAAGCCAGAGCTTCGGAAGGAGTGCATTCGGAAATACCTGAACAGCGTACCCTTCTCCGAGTTGCTAGGTTTCTACAACAATCAAGCTTATCGCATGGGGCAGAACGACGTTTGGGAGCAGATCCTTGGAACGATCCCTGACTTCGACACTGCTCCTTTTCGTGAGGTATGCCACCAAGAGGTCTTCGGGAAAGTTGGTATGGATCTCCCGGACTGGGCTCAAGGAGAAGATGATCCTTTTCTAGCTGACCCTCAATATGAGGCATATCTAAATGACGAGCCTGCACTTCCAGAGGAGAAATCACAAACCGAGTCTCAAGTTGTTGCTGTAGAGGATTCAGCCGATGCCACTCTTGAGGAAGGCTCTTCTCATGGTCCTGAGAAAAGTCCTCCCGACCAGGGTCCCTCGGGCAACAATGAAGAAAAGGCTTAGGGAGTTGTTCTTTTGTACAGATGTACCCTCAATTTAATGAATAGACATTTCTTTTGTTATGTTGGCCTCAAAATTTCCCCGTCTCCTGCCGAAATCTTGCCTTGAATATCAAAGTGTGATAAAACTTATCACTTAACTTTTCATTCCTCGCCGATTAATAATCTTGTAGAAATATTGTGAAGATGCGTTTCGGGAAGATGCATTAATCTTCCCCACAACTTCATTTATTGCAAAGTCCGCACGTTTCCCTTCTACGAAGTTCAAACGTTTTCCTGCTTTTGTATACCGTTCACTGTTTCCAATGAATCGGAAATACATCCATTATTTTAATGGCAGTGCGACGATTGGAGGTATCTCTGCATCAGGTGCTCGCTTCCACATGTTTCCATATGGCATCCCTTCAACCGTTGATCTTGCTTTTTGCGGATTTCGAAGCGTCATTTCGATCTGGGTCGTCGGTTATCCTTAGCCTTCAACCGTCGTCTTATACCTTAGACTATTTAAAGCCTTCGTGGGTACTCTCCATCTATCCTGACTTCTGCAAGATAGATTTGCTAAAGTGCCAAAGCAACCTTTCGTCCTTCGGCCTGCTTTCGTATTCCTCGTACTCCAACGACAGCTGTATCCATTTCTGAACAAGTGAGTTTTTTGATTACTCAACTCTTTCCCCACTTCCCCCCTGAGTAAACTGCATAGTAGTTATACTTGGGGTTTAGTTTGTTGGTTTGTCAGAAGCTGTAGAAAACTAGGGTTTCCCCATTGTTGCTGTCGTTTATATCTGTACTGATACGGCTGATTTTTTTGTTGTTTTGCATAGTGGCTCCCAAGATCAACCCGAACTTTATTAGAGCTAAATCTTGCAAGAAAAGTGTTCCGTCGGTGGTGGTTGGGGCCAGTGCGGTGGTTTCAGCTAGTGAATCCTCCAAGCGTAAGGCGACTGCTGGCGGTGAATCTTCAAGTCGATTCCCGCAGCTTCTATTGATGCCGTCCCTGCGCCTCCTTTGCCCGAAGTGATCGCTCGTCTTTCCCGGGAAGATCTTGATCACTCCGTTGCCGATGGTGCTGCCGGCACTCTGCTGGTGAGCTCGTTGGTGAACTTGTTGGTGCACCCCCGAAGGAGACTCTTCGGGCATCCGAGGCAACTATGTTGGCGTCTGATGAAGGTGTGGTCCCAGCAGGTGCTGCTCCTATTTCTAACTCTAGTGCTTGTTTGGCATCCTCCTCCTCTTCTTCTGAGTTGGAGGATTTTGCAACTAGGAAGCGCCGTCGGGTGACAAGTGATGAAGCTCATCCTTTGCGTGGTGTAGTTCATCCTTCTCATCCTTCGCTGAATTAGTGTCAAACGAGTTTGACAGAGTGTTGGAATGGTGTCTTGCTGCTCGAATGACTTCGAGAGAGCAGCTTCTTTCCAAACTTCCGAGATGAAGTCTTTACGAAGTCACTGGGTGATGTAAGTCTTTCTTCATTATCCTCTAATTTTGAAAAATTACTTTTCTGCTCCTCGCTAACTCGAAAGTTGTTTGCAGGAGTCTTCTTTGTAACTTCCACAACCAAGTGGAAGCGGTTACTAGACTCAGTAGGTTGAGCAATGAAGTTTCTAGGCTTCGGAAATATCTGAAGCTAAAGATGTTGAGATTGCTCGCCTTCGGAATCTAGCTTGGGAGGTGGCGGGAGAAAAAAATTCGATGATTGGTCGTCTTCGGTTGGAATTGGATGATGCCAGGGAGAAGATCCGGCGACTGGAGCGAACAGTTGGAAAGTCAGGAGCCAAAGGATCTGAAACGTTACCCAAAAGGCAAGCTGTCGTTCCTTTGCCCGAATCCCTTTCAACTGATGTTCGCAGAGCTTGCGTCTTCAAGTATTTACACAGTAAGCCCTTTGTTGATATGCTGAATGCTTATAACTTGCAGGCGTACCGGGATGGTGAGAACGAAGTATGGGAATCAATATTAAGGAAAGATCCTCATTTTGATACGACTCCCTACAGTGTTGTTTGCCATCCTGAAGTATTTACGAACCTGGGTATTCCTCTTCCCGACTGGACCAAGGATAAGATTGATCCTCCACCTTCCGATCCAGATATTATGCAATATCTGAAAGATTCTCCTGTTTATTCTCTGCTGGAAGAAGTCAATTATGACGAGCTTGTACTGAATGCGAGTTTGGTCGAGGACCATTCTTCGTCTGGACAAGCTGGGCAAAGAGTATGAAATTGCGGAGGATTTTATGTATACCGAAATATTTTTGTAATCCTCATTTCTTCTCTTCTTTTCCTTGTATCCCCACCAATGGTTGACTCATATGTTTGTTCTAGCAAAGTCGCGTCGATCTTGTGTAACTTGTTAACAGTCACCCGTAATGACTTTCTTCTTTTGATCGAAGATTGTATCCAGCTCTTGTAATTGTCTTGATACTGGCCCCTTTGGATCTTTTAAAGAAATAAGAAATTACTTTATCTTGAACTTTGCTAGCCACTTGAATCGCCGTTGTATTAGGTCTTAGTTGTCTGAAACAATGCCTTTACTTAAGGATTTCCGGAGAAATACAATAAGTCTGAGAAGGAACTCACTCGGGTTTTAAACCGATGCCTTATACTTAAGGATTTCCGGAGAAATACAATAAGTCTGAGAAGGAACTCACTCGGGTTTTAAACCGATGCCTTATACTTAAGGATTTCCAGAGAAATACAATAAGTCTGAGAAGGAACTCACTCGGGTTTTAAACCGATGCCTTATACTTAAGGATAATTCAAAAATTCAATAAGTCTCGAAGGAACTCACTCGGGTTTCAAACCGACGCCTTGCAAAAGGAACTCACTCGGATTTTCATCCGATGCCCCGACATAAGAAAGTTCGAAAAATTTCCGTAAGTGTTGAAGTGTTGAAGAACCCATTTGAATTTTCATCCGATGCCTTATTGTCACGCCCTCCCAGCCGGTACCCTATCTGGCATACCCGAGAGTGTGATCCACAGCCCGAAGATCAGGTATCGAGTGATCAACCTCCCACATAAACAATAACATAATCATGAACAACCATAACAAGAGTGCGGAAGATAAATCATAGATTCAATAAAGAAAGAATGAATCGTAAACGAAACGGAATAATAGATATAATCAGAGTGTCAACAGATAAGTAAAGTGAAGCAAAAATCCCACTTTACATCCAGCGGAAAAGTAGCTCGAAAGAATAAACTAGATAAAAGCTAATCCCAGTAGCAAGTACATTGGGTAACTAAATTATTCTCCACTTTGTAGACGACATCCTTGTAGGTGTAGATCTCATAAATAGCACAAGGACGCTTCCACTCAATGGTCGGACTAAGCATCGTACGGAGCATAACCACCCGTGGGATCTTCGAGTAATTGTGGTAACCGCAATCACCTTCCCGGAGATATGTCTCTTCGCCTTGCGCTTCCTCATAGGGACCGTCATAGTATTCCGTACTGCGAGGATAGTCTAACAACATTGTACAATAAAGGAATGAGTTTCAAAGAAACTCGGTAAAGCGATTAAAACCCATAATAACATAAATGGCGAGAATTCCGAACAAACATAAATGCAATATGATATGAGACAAACAATGAATGAATGATTCTAACTCTATGTATGCTGGTCTCTATTGGCAGACATGCTTTAAGTCATAGCACCGTACTTCTTTAGGAAAGTCCACTCACATCCTCAACCATTTAAGATATCTTGGATTCCCTCCAACCATTTAAGATATCTCGGGCGACCGATTGGTAATGGGTCCTTCATCCCTCGGGACAAACCTTGGCGGGGGGTTAAGTCAACACACTCTCTCACAACCATTTGGTATAAGTCTTGGCGCATGTCGGGGTAATACCTAGCCAAATGCAAGTCTTCTACTTGGTTACATCAAGTCAGATCCAGATACTTCCATTCCTCGTCCCTGACGATCCTTTCCGGTATCCTTCACACTAGAGTCCTCATAGTCCCTGACTACGGACTCACCAACCCTATCGATCATCCACATATGGTAAACGGGAAGCTCTCACGTCCTTTCACGGGTTGGTTACCGGTCTTAAGCGCCCGTGAGCCCAAGTCTAACCATATGCAACCCTACCAATAAATGGCCCCCACAATGTGATTCCTGTCCTCTCACGGGTTGGTTACCGGTCTTGAGCGCCCATGAATCCCCATTGCTACCACGGGTCGTTCGGTCTCAATACCCCTCCGATTAGGGTCTGACATAACAGGACATCCTAGCCAAACACTACTAGACAATCCTATATATGTCATCCAACAGTTTAGGAAGGTGTCCGAGAGGGCATCTCCGGAAACATCCCATAATATTCCCGTAGTAGTCCAAGGACAGAAGTGTCAAAAGGACACCTCTCCTTTCCAAACCATACGTAAGCATACACATGCATCAATTCATATCATCACATATATGGTAACTCCATATATGGAAAGAAATCAATATTTACAATCATTTGTATAACATTGGTAAGTAAATCATACATGAATCAATTCAATATGAATAAGTAATGCTACTGTAATCAAAGTTATGCAACAGTAGTATATCATTGTAAGAATCTAATTTAAGAAACATATTAATGATATTCAAATATAGAAACTAGATTCATGCTATCTATGTAATTAAGGAAATAACCATCCTTACCTTTTATAACTCGCAAAGAATCCTAAGAAATCAAGTAAGATCTTGGCAAACTTGAGAAGAAGGTCCTAAACAAGTATATACAACATATTAGGAAAGATCCCTAACGAATATATAGCAAAACATCCGAAGATGACCAATTCTGGAGTTGCTTGTACTCATTGGTCGAGTGGATTGGTCGAATGGTCCAGTCGACCAATCAGTCGACCAATGCGACGATAGCTTATAAAATCGAGTTTTGAGATATGAAATCCGAATTTGGTGGTTCAAAAGGGTACTAATCAAGGGGTAGACTACATCAGTAGTATTCTAGCATATAGGGGACCTCAAAACACTAATCAAATCAAGGTATCAAGATCCAAATTAGGAAACAAAAAGTTACCATAAATAAATCAAACATGGATCTTGATGAATTTTGAAATAGAAAACAAGGACAAGAACAATAGGAGGATGGATCATTGCTTTCGGTAATGAAAACATGAAAACATGCATAGGTCTTCATGGAATAAGGCTTAGAAGCATAAATCTAAATAAGGAAATAAAACCTACCATATATGTACTATCATGCATCATGAAGAACACATAGTAAGGTAGAAGAGAACAACTAGAATTCTATGGATTATGGATCATAGAAAGAAAACACAACCATTAACCACTAACATGATCAATGAAAGAAGATCCAAAGAGATCAGAATTCAGATTAGGAAATTAACAGAGATTAAATCATGGTTTGATCATGAATCCTTCAAAAGCTTGCAATGATCATGGTTAAGATCATTGTTCTAGCCTTAAATCCTTAGGATGATCATGAGAACATGTTCGAGAGATGTTTGCAACAGAGGATGCAGCATCTCTTCTACTGTCTCAACTCAAAAAGGAAAGAAAAACAAAGATGGAGGAGAAGAAGAGAGAGTAGACATACCTTTTGATGCAAAAAGAAGAGTTCCGACGAAGATCCGCCAAGAAAACTCCAAGGATGCAAGAGAGATGACTTGCAGAGGTCTTTGGTTCGTTCCGGAGGGTTTGGAGGCAGCAAATACGAAGTGGACTCGAGGTTAGACTTAAATAGAGCAAGAATCAACCTAATTGCCAAAGACAACACCCATTGGTCGAGTGGATTGGTCGACTGGCCCAATCGACCAATCGCTCGACCAATGCGAGACAACAAGGCCAAAACGGGGAATTGAAGGCCCAGATCAAATCCAAACCTAAAGGGGTTTTGCACACAAGTCAAGTGACTCACCTAGTAGGTAGAAATGCCTTCAAACCAAGATAGAGATCACTCCAAGTCCATCAACTAATTAGATCTTCATCAGGATTCTGTTTCCATAAATAGAACCTCATCATCAACCTTCATGGATTCAAAGCCAGACACCAAGTCCTCTACTGGGATGGCCCAAAGCTGACTTCTTACTTTACTTCGGGTCATCGGACCTACAAATAACAAGGTTTCCGGGTCAAGGTTAGGGCTGGGTTTCACACTTATAGTTGGATCTTGTTCTTGAATGTGGTGTATGATGCCCCCCAATCAAAAGATAGTTTGTTGAAAGCCAAAAATTGCATTGATTGCGTTGAAAATGATTACATCGCGAACAAAATTGAAATCATCCTCAAGGATAAAACTTTTTGAGATGTCTTGCATTCCACGAACGATCCAACTCTTTCTGGGAATCGATGTTCTTCAGCCTATAAGCTCCTGAACCGACCGGTTTCACAACCATATAAGGTCTTTCCCAGGAAGGGTCCAACTTTCTTTGGTGACGCGGGTCGGAAGCTAGGGTGTTTCTCAACACCAGATCTCCGGCTAAGTACCGACGATTCTTCACTCGAGTATTATAATGAGACGCTATCCTTCTTTGATAATGTTGAGTTCGTGCTATTGCCTTTGCCCGAACTTCGTCCAACAAATCAAGACTATCAAGCAGTCCTTGTTCATTTGCTTTTTCCTCGAACTCACGATCCCGTAATGTCCCCGCCATAATCTCCACTGGTGCCAATGCTTCGGATCCATATGCCAACCGGAATGGAGTTTCTCCTGTAGGTGTTCGAACCGTAGTTCTATAAGCCCACAGTACATTGTATAGTTCTTCGACCCAAGAAGCTTTGTCAGCTTCGAGTCTTCTCTTTATTCGCTCCAGTAGCGTTCGGTTAGTAACCTCTACCTGGCCATTGCTTTTGGGGTATGCCACTGAGGACATACGATGCTCAATCATATATGTTCCACAGAATTGCTCAAATTGTGGACAATCGAACTGAGTACCATGGTCAGTGATAATAATCTTTGGAATCCCAAAGCGATATATGATTGATTCAAGCACAAATTTCTCCACTTTTTTCTCGATAATTGTCGCCGATGCAACGGCTTCTACCCATTTTGTGAAGTAATCAATTGCTACTATCGATATTCCCGTCCGCTTTGATGCCTTGGTGAATTTGCCCATGATATCAATTCCCCACATTGCAAAGGGAATGGGATTTAGAATTGAAGTCATAGTTTCCGTCGGGCGCTTCGACATCTTGTAGCATGAATTTGACAGTTACTACATCGACGAACGTAGTCCATAGCAGCTTCTTGGATCTTAGGCCAATATAACCCAAGTCTTAGAATTTTGTGGGCCAGGGCTCGGCCACCCATGTGAGCTTCACAAATTCCTTCATGAACTTCAGCCAAAGCTGATTTTGCTCCTTCGGGGCCTATACATCTCATAAGGGGTCCAGCATAAGATCTTTTGTATAGTCTCCCATTTTGAATGACAAATCTAGCTAATCGAATCTTGATCAACCTTGCCTCTCTTTGGATCCTTGGGTAATTTGTCATCCCTCGGATATTCGATTATTGGATCCATCCAAAGAACGTTCGCTTCAATATAAGAAATTTCTTTCTCATGATAACTTGGAAAAGTTATCTCTTCAATGTAGACCGAAGGGTCTAGATTCTTTTCCTTGGCATTGGCTAGTCGGGATAGCTCATCTGCCACTGAATTTTCATTCCTCGAAATCTGAGATATCTTCAAATTCCGAAATTGGTTTTGAAATGCCTGCACTATCTCCCGATATTTTTGCAAGCGTGGTTCTTTAATGCCATATTCCCCCTGGACTTGGTTGACTATAAGCTGAGAGTCACTATAAATAGTAACATCTGCAATAGCTAATGCTTTTGACAACCGAAGTCCCGCTATCGTGGCCTCATATTCCGCTTCGTTATTACTTGCATCAAATGCGAATCTCAAAGCATATCGAATAATAAATCCTGCCGGACTTTTTAATAGAATTCCAGCGCCTGCTCCATCTTTATTACTCGAACCATCCAAATATATATCCCAAGTGGTTGGTATAATGGTATCCTCAATGGTGGGCTCTACCGGTGCAGTAGTTTCTACTACAAAGTCGGCTAATGCCTGAGCCTTGATTGCGGTTCCGGGCTTAAAGCTCACTTGGAACTCACTTGGGCTCAACCGACCGGGATACCATCCTTCCGGACAAATCGGGTTTGTTAAGAACTTTACTAAGAGATAAAGTTGTAAATACCTCAATTGGATGAGCTCTGAAAATATGGCCTTAGCTTCCCGGCGGCCATCATGAGAGCCGAGCACTGCTTCTCTATCTCGCGAATATCTCGTCTCCGCATCTAGCAACACGTGGCTTACATAGTAAATCAGCCACTTGTTTCTTATCTTTTCCCGAACAAGTCTTGCACCGACCGCCGAAAGGGATGTCGCTAAATATAGCTGTAATATTTCCCCCTTCTCCGGGTCCGGACAGATTGGTGGTTGTCCAAGTGCTTCTTTTAATTCCTCAAAAGCTTTCTGGCACTCTTCAGTCCACTTTGCTTCCTTACTGCCCTTCAGGTCTTTAAGTGCCTTGAAAAAAGGCAAACATTTTTCTCTAGACTTGGAGGTAAATCGATTTAAAGCAGCAACTCTCCCTGTCAAGCATTGTACATCCCGAACGGTTTTGGGAGCCTCCATATCAATCAGAGCTTGTATTTTGGCAGGATTAGCCTCAATTCCCCTCTGTGATACCATGAAACCCAAAAATTTGCCCAAGGAGACTCCAAAGGCACATTTTTCGGGGTTTAACTTCATTTGATGCTTCCTCAATCTTGAGAAAACCTCGATCAAATCTGCAATGTGATTTGCTTTTGTAAAGCTTTTCACCAGCATATCGTCAACATACGCTTCAACATTCTTTCCTATTAGCTCTTTGAAAATCTTGTTGACGGCCCTCTGATATGTTGCTCCTGCATTTTTCAGGCCAAAAGGCATGACCTTATAATAATAGCTTTCACGATCAGTCATGAAAGCCGTATACTTCTCATCCTCCTTATTCATAAGGATCCGATTATACCTCCGAGTAGGCATCCATGAAACTTAAAGTTTCATATCCTGCGATCGCATCTATCAAGAGGTCAATCCGAGGCAACGGGTAGCAATCTTTTGGGCAAGCTTTGTTTAGATCTGTGTAGTCTGTACACATCCTCCACTTCCCATTCGTCTTTTTCACCATCACCACGTTGGCCAACCAAGTTGGGCACTCGATTGGTTCTATGAAACCAGAAATCTTAAGTTTTTCAACTTCACTTCGAACGGCTTCATACTTTTCAATAGAGAAATTTCTTCTTTTCTTATCACTGGTTTTGCCTTAGGGTCTATCTAGAGTTTGTGCTCTGCAATGGTCCGATCGATCCCAAGCATGTCCTCAGCAGACCATGCGAATACATCTTTATTCTGTTGAAGAAATAACTTCAACTCATCTTTAAACTCTTCCAGCTGTTCAGACCCGATATAAGTAATCTTTTTCTCATCTTCGGTACACAGCTGAATTTGCTCCAATTTCTCCACTGGTTCGGGCCTTTGCATCTCTGTCTCTTCCCGATCATCTCGAACTTCTATGGGGAGGGCAGTAACCTTCCTTGGACCCTCCTTGTCCTTTAAATAGGCAACATAACACTGCCGAGAGATCTTCTGGTCAGAGGAGACTTGACCAATTCCCATATCAGTCGGGAATTTTATCTTCAGGTGTTTTGTCAAAACAATAGCACCTATCTTGGATAAAGATGGTCGCCCGAGAATCATATTATAGGCTGGTAGTTCTCGAACC
The DNA here is from genome assembly GCF_041222555.1 of Hakea prostrata. Lineage (NCBI taxonomy): Eukaryota > Viridiplantae > Streptophyta > Magnoliopsida > Proteales > Proteaceae > Hakea > Hakea prostrata. The sequence continues at coordinate 11,920,332 of NC_142602.1, forward strand.
ACCAAGAAATTGATTCGGACAGTTGTTTCCTTAGGAAAACTTTCAATGGATAAATCCAACTGAACCGATCCTTCCACTACTGCAGATGACCCTGCAAAGCCATATAGGTGTGTAGATGAAGGTTTCATCAAGTCCTGATCCACCTTCAATTTTTGATACACTTCGTAGGAAATTAGGTCAGCTGCAGACCCTGTATCAATCAAAACTCTATGCACTTCCCGCCGTGCAATCTCTACCTTGATGACTATAGCATCATCATGAGGTAAACAAACGTCTCTTTCGTCTTCTTCGCTAAAGGTGATAGAATCTTCACCATTCAGCTTCTTCCGCTTCTGCGCCTCTCCGGCTCCAACAAATTTGGATTTTGTTTTCAGACTCCGGAATGATTCGGGCTCTAGTCCCCCGAAGATGGTAAGGATGGGTGACTGAGGAGCAGCTTCAATCACCTCCTTGCCTTTTTTAGACTTCGGGGCCTCCCTCGATCGTTCTGAACTAACCGAACGATCCCTCTTTGGAGCAGCTGAACGTGGCTCACGTGGCTCCTCCCTTCTCCTGCTAACAAAACTGGACAGATGTCCCTGAGATATCAATCTCTCAATATCTGCCTTCAGATGACGACAGTCATTAGTGTAATGACCATAGTCCTTGTGGAATCGGCAATACTTTTCCCGATCCTGCTGCTCTCCGGGTTTCAAAAGAATTTTAGGCGGCCACTTCAAAATATTTTTTCTTTCGAGGATATTCAAAATCTCAGCCCGAGGAGCATTCAATGGAGTGTACTCACTTCTACCGGGGGATCTTTGGTGCCAAGGCTGGGATTTTCCAACCCGATCACGAACATTCTTCTTTGGCTTCTGCTTCTGCTCAGGAGCCTTTTGTTCCTTATTGGAGACTTTATTATCTCCCCGGCGCGCATCTAGAATCTCCATGACTTCAGCTCGCTTTTGGCATCTCCGTACCAACTCAGCATAAGTCGTGGGTATATCCTGTAGTAATAACTCCAGGAGTTTCCGATTAATGAGTCCTGTGAATAGAGCGGTTCTGGCTACTTGTTCATCCAAGTTCTCTATCTCCATCGTCACTTTGTTGAATCTTTTCAGAAACTCTCCGATCGATTCATTCTTTCCTTGTTTGACAAGAAACAAGGTTTCTTCCGTTTTCTTGACTCCGTATCCCACTCTGGAATCGCCCTATGAATTGGCGCGCCAATTCGTCGAAGTTTACGATCCTTCCAGAGGGGAGGTTAGAAAACCACTTCTGTGCTGCTCCAATTAAAGATGAACCAAAAACCCTGCACAAAATTTCATCGAGAATTACACAAACTCGCCATGGTCTCGTTGGTAATAGCCGATGTGAGCTGTTGGATCTCCGGAGCCATCGAATGTTGAGAAGGTAGGCAAACGGAAGTTATGGGGAAACGATATCCCGCAATTGGCTCAAAAAAGGAGTCTTCCGAATGACCGAGTAAATATCCTCGCTTATTCTTCCCTTAGCCAACTACCCTAACTTCTCATTGAAGTTGGCCAATTCTTGACCAACTGGGTCGGGTGATCTTCAAGAATACGATCACGACCTCGATTAACACGATCATCACGTGCTACTCGATCATCACGAACAGCCCGTCCTTCACGAACGTTCCTCTCGTCACGAATCTGCTCGATCATCACTAACGGTTCTTCTGACAGTGGGTGAGTGAGTTCTTACCCCTGTATCCAACCTTGTATTTGAATCAGTTGTACTCTCTTGCGGTCTGTCGAACCGATCGCCTCGCCTCGGTTGATCATCGATCCTACGAAGTCCTCGGTCTCCTTCACGGATATTCTGATCAACATTCTGGTCTTTAGCCATTCTCTGGTCACGTGGCAATGCACGTCTCCCTGAATCATGTTGATCAGGTTCTTGTGGTAAAACCACTCGTCTGGTGAGCACGCAGAGTGCTTGGCTCACCTCCAAGAGTTGAATCTTTACCTGATCCAATTGATCTTGGATTGTATCAGGAGGAGGATTACATCCTTCCTGGCCATCATCCACTTCAATAGGATTTTGGCTTTCCTGGGGAATATCTGGATTATTTACCCCAGGTATCTGAACACCGGAATTGCGTTGTGTAGCGGCTGCTGCTGCTGCTGATCTAGTCACCATGGCTTTTCAAGTCGTTTCCCACAGACGGCGCCAAATGATGCGTCCAAAATCTGCTCAGCCCTTGGATCTCCACGTGATGTCCTGCAAAACGAAAGCGTCAGATGTGGCCCGACCGCTGGGGTCGGGAGTCTACCTCCGAAGGCTAAGTCAGTTGATGAACTTAATCACAAACGGCTTTGCTAGAAGCACAGAGCTAATGAATGAAGAAACGGGAAAGTGATCTAGATAGCAGAACGCTGATAGTTTAGGTCTATCAGTATGTATCTGAACCTGGGTCTCAGATAGAATTCTTCTTGATCGATCGATCCGTCCCTCACCTTGTATGGTAGTGAGGTTTATATAGAGTGTACCTTCGAATCTCCTTCGTTGGATGCACTTGAGCCTTCTTCGGGTAGTCGTTGGATCTCATCAGTTAGATCCGTTGAGCGATAGACTTCTACTAGTTTGTGCTAGTAGAGGACTCCTGAGATAACCGTTAGGTTATGCGATAGTTATCCCTTTGATAATGATTATCCGCAGCCGTCAGTTTGAGTCTGCCATCATCAGGGTGATTACCCTAATCCATAAGTAAGATTAGGGCACGCTTGCAGCTGAATAAGCTTTCTTCTTCAGCAAGCCATCTTCCGGATCCGGTTCGCTCGGGAGCGATTTGGTTTTCTCCGTCTCGACCGGGGTTGAGGGTCGGACCAGGTATGAACCCGGTCTGATCATAAACTCTCTATATCAGGGGGCTTAATGAGACTCCACACATTTAGATGTCGGCTCCACTTTGCCTTTTTTAACCAGAAGAAATTTAATGGAAGAGACTAGCCAAAAACTTGAAGCTGCAAGTAATCCTAATGCTTATAGACAACCTTTTGAATTTGGAGATCTGCATCTTGGTAAACTACACTTTATGAAATTCACTAAACATCCGGATGAAGAAAAAAACAAAAATAAAATCATCAGGGGGTAGCTTTAGCTGTCGTGCAAGCAAGAAGATTTGCTTTTGTGGAGACTGAACTGACAAGCATGTAGAGAACAAGGTTTTATTTTCCCTTCACCTTGAGGACAAGGTGAAATTCCAGACCAAACTTTGCATTTCCAAATAGTATGGTAACTTTTTAGGGCCTTTTTTTTTTTCTTAATCCGGGGGTTTTAAATTTCTGGGGTTTTCAAATCTATAGTTTTCAAATCTTTGGGGTTTTTTTTTTTAAAATTTGTTGTTTGGTTGTGTAATTAAATCTATGGATTCCAAAAGTTATTTGATCAACGTGATTTTTGTGAATGTGCAAATGTATAGCTTTTTTTTATTTTCCCCGTTTTCCCCCCCCCCCCCATATTTCCGCATTCACGTTTGTGTTAAAGGTGGATCTGTTTCTGATTGGATTTTTCACCAAACAAGATTCATGAATCCAGAGATTTGAAATCTCTGGATTCATGTAACCAAACAGGCCCTAAGTCAATTTCTGTCCTCTCCAAGGACTTCTCCCTAAGATGCAGCTATCCATACTCTTGAGTTACCTCAAGAAAGCTCCAGTAAAGGAATTGATTATCAGAATCATGGGCAAAATAGAGTAGAAGAATTTTTTTATGCTGATTGGGCAAGATCTCCAGTGAATAAATGATCAACCATTGGGTTACTATATATTTCTTGGAGGGAATCTTATTTAGAGTAAAAGGTAGAACGTTGTTTGCTCATCTCAATGCCAATCAGAATACAGAGCCATGGCACAACTAACTTCTGAAAAAATGCGGCTAGAACAACTTCTTTCCGAATTAAGATTCAAGATATCAGCCCCTATGTTGCTATGGTGAGATAATCGGGCCACAATTCATATAACTTCTAATTTTATGTTCCACAAGAGTACAAAGCATATACAAATTGACTGCCACTTTGTCAAAGAAAAGACACAAAGTGGTTTGATTGTTCGAGTGATGTCAAAACTAGAAAACTCACAAATGTCTTCACCAAATCTTTGGGTGATGCAATTATTAACCATATCTATAACAAGCAGGGCATGACAAAAATATCCTCCAACTTGAGGTGGAGTATTAGAAAACATTCTTGAGACCCAAGAGGATTTTGGGATAAGCACTGAGATCTCTCTTGGAGGATCCCTTTTGTCTTTACTTCTCCCTACCCCTATTTACATGTTTCATTATTCTCTTAAAATCTCAAAAGGTTCAGCAGCAGCACCTCTCCCCTTCCTACAACACCCCCACCCCTACCCCTTTCCAACCCTATCGGCCGCTCTGTCTTCCCCCTACTGACTTGCAGCAAGTGTGAAAACAGAAAAGAATAGAAAGAAATAAATGGGAAGTTCCCAAAAGACTGCCCAAAATCCATTTTCAAATTCAATTCTATTTTGAAACCCCAAATTTTCCCAAATAATCCTTTTCACTTTCTGGTCTAAATCCCACAACCCATAGCCATCCTAAATTTCATCCTAAATATTCCCATACACAACCGCAGATTTTGATACATCCCGTATTTCTTCATTACATCCCATATTGATATCCTATTATCAACTAAACCATCCTCCCATCTTAGGTTTTGTTAGAACCCTAACCCTTCCCATATTTCTATGTTAAGTTGTTAACCACAAATTCAACCCAAATTTAACCATACCATCAATTCCATTCTGATTAATTGCTGGAATATTCTGGGCTAGACACACATGTATATCCCAGATATACGTATATATTGATCTCTTTGTTATGTATCCCAGATACATAGACCTCTTGTGTCCCAGACACTAACATCTACAAGTCATACTAACAAATGAGTTGTGCAACTGGTGATATACCTGCACGTGTGAGCCCCAAACTAGAGACCTTTCCAGAAGGCCAAAATGGCACATCACTCTAAGAAACACATCAAATAAGCATTAGTATACCATAGTGTCCTAGATTTATTCAAACTCACTAGACTAAAGGTATCTTGATCCCTCTGAGAGATCACCTTCTTGTCCTTAAAATGTTCACTACTATAACACATACAGTTGGTGCTAGCAAACACTTTTAGGGTGCAGTTGAATCAAACCTTTCCTTTCGCCCCAGACCATCACTATACTAGGGATTGACTCATTTCCTGGTAATGCCCCTTTAGGTCGAATCAATCATGACCATAGATAACACCCCAAAGTAGCCACATCAACCCTTCGTTTCATGATGTTGTCGAAAATCACTAAGAACACTAATGGACTAAAAGGTCTGGGACTCACACAATGAAGGAGCCTCCATCCTATCATTTTCAATGATCACTAAGCACACATAGTATGATATACGTGCTATGGTGGAGCATTCTATACACAATAGAACGTATGTCCCTCTCAACACCATATAGGTCTTAGTCTAGTCGCAATGTCTTGCGCCTAACCCGAGTTTCTTTATTGCCGCCACCCTAGCGCCACATAACGTACTCATACCTGGCTTCTATAGGTAACATGAATAGTGGGAACATTCATGTCGATTCTCTTCACAATAGAGAAACTCATCTTAATTCCAAATCAAGGCGACATCATGATTATGGATTGACCTACACAAAGTCATTCACAATCCGTCTCATCCCTGCTAGCCTCCAAGGCGCCAGAGGTGAATGCTCGTGTGAGTGAGCCATTCTTTTTGCCTATTGACATATCTCATTTTATGTTAGAAGAACACAATCATACAAAAAGTGAAAAATAAATGTTAAAATGAACTCATATTACTCAATAATAAGGAAGTTTCAGTACAAAAGTAAGTCACAATCTACGCAAGCCCAGGGATTTTACATGAGAAATAAAAACATATTTGGCTATAGATTTGGTAAGAGGGTCAGCTACCATCTGACTAGCAGATATGTGCTTAAATACAATTTTCTTCCTTAATATAATGTCTCTAACAGAATGATATCTTAATTGTATATGTTTGATCTTCCCATGATACTTAGGGTCCTTGACATAGCTAAGAGTTACTGTATTATCACAATAGCCAAGGGCATCCTCTTTGGATGTCATCAAAAATCCAGTATGTCGTAGGAATCTCCTTAACCAAACAGCCTCCTGAACCGCGGTTGAGCACGCCACATACTTTGCTTCCATGGTCGAGAGAGATATACAAGTTTGCTTCTTGCTACACTACGAAATGGCCCCACCATTCAGCAAGAAAGCATATCCAAAGGTCAATTTGTGCTCATTAATGTCTCCAGCCCAGTCAACATCTCTATAACCAACTAACCACAAATTCAATCCTTGGTAACACAACATGTAGTTACTCATTCCTCTGAGATATCTCAATATCCTCTTGACTGCTTTCCAATGTTCTATGCCTGGGTTTGATTGGTACTGACTAACCAAACCCACTACATAACAAATATCCGGGCTAGTACACATCATAGTGTACATAAGGCTACCCACTGCATTGGAATATGAAACTCTTTCCGTCTTGGTTTTCTCCTCTAGAGTCTTAGGACCCATATCAAGGCTCAAATGCAAACCCTTCTCCACTGGAATTTCAATTGGTGCAGTTGTGCATCTGGTATCTCGTCAAGACACTGTCAATATAGGTCTCCTGAGATAAACTCAGTAATCTCTTTTGCCTATTTCTGACAATCTTGACACCAAGCACATAACTTGCTTCACCCATGTCCTTCATATCAAATTCGGAGGACAACCATTTCTTAATGGTTTCCAATAGCTCCTTGCTATTGCTAGCCATGAGTATGTCATCTACATATAGTGTCAGAATGACATAATTACCATCAAATCTCTTGGTGTAAACAAAGTGGTCTTCCTCAAGCATGGAAAACCCATTTTCCATCATAGCTTGGTGGAAGCGCACATTCCACTGTCTAGATACTTGCTTTAAGCCATATATAGACTTCTTGAGCTTGCACACTTTGCGCTCAAGTCCATTAGCTTCAAAGCCTTGAGGTTGATCCATATAGATCTTTTCCTCAAGTTCTCCATTAAGAAAAGAAGTTTTTACATCCATCTGATAAAGCTCCAAGTCCAATTGAGCAACAATGGCTAGTATGAGGCGGATGGAAGCAAACCTAACCACAGGAGAAAAGTTTTCTCATAATCAACGCCCTCTCATTGGGTGTAGCCCTTAGCCACTAAACGAGCCTTGAATCTCTCAATAGATCCATCCATCTTTCTCTTAATCTTGAGAACCCACTTGTTTCCAATTGCCTTTCGGCTCGGCAGTAAGTCAACCAAGTCCTAGACATGATTAACTTTCATCGACTCCAACTCTTCCTTTATCGCTTTCAACCATTCCTTTGAGCTTGTCCTCGCAAGAGCTTCCTGCACGCTCTTCAGTTCATGCTCATTGACTGGAGTCATCTCACAGTTAGTCTCTTCAGGAGTTATCATGTAGGCTTCATCCTCTATGTCGAAACGTCGACGAGGAACTAGCCCACGCCCACTACGCCGCAAGTGCATGTCAGATTGCTCACCCTCTGAGGTAGCTATCACATCTGCACTCCCACTCCCACTAGGATCTTCTAGATGAACCTAGGTTCATTATCTAGAGTCTAAATCCCTAGAGTGACAAGATCACTATCTTGTATCTCAAAGAATTCTGATGATTCTTTGCTAACTTCTGAAAAAGATGGAAAATCATTCTCCAAGAATGTTGCATCCCTAGACTCAAGTTTCATTCTCCTCTCACTCTCATCTACTCCAATGAAGACATGGCCCTTTAAGAGTTCATAATATCTTACAAAGATACACTCTCTTTCTCTGGGTCCAAACTTCTCATATTGGTGAGAAGTAGAGTGAACATATGTTGCACATCTCCATACGCCTAAGTAACTCAAATCTTGCTTCCTTCCGGTCCACAACTCATATGGTGCGGAAGGAAGTGATTTGGTTGGAACTCGGTTGAGGATATAGGCCGTAGTCAGCAAAGCATCTCCCCAATAAGAGATGGGTAGGTTTGCCAGCACCATCATGGATCTCACTATGTATAACAAGGTTTTATTCCTCCTCTCAACAACCCCATTTTGCTGTGGAGTCCCTAGAATAGTAAGTTGCCTAATATCCCCTTTTCATCACACAACGCTTTGAACATATTGGAGAGATACTCTTTACCTCTATCCGTTCTAAGAGTTTTAATCCTTTTATCTAACTGATCTCAAATAAGCTCATAAATTTCTTAAAACATTCTAGAGCTTCTGACTTATGAGAAGTTAGATAAATATGACCATACTGTGTATAGTCATCTATGAATGTGATGAAATAAGCCTATCCTTTTCTAGTATGCACATTCATTGGTCCACATACATCTGAATGAATAAGTTCTAAAGGAAGAGAGGCTCTCAAAGCCTTTTTGAATGGTTTTCTAGTTGCTTTTCCTACTAGACATGTCTCACAGGTTGGCAAATCAGATAGTGAACCTTGGCCTAAGAGATCTTCTCTTGCCAACCTATTCATCCTATCTAAGCCAATATGTCCTAATCTAGCATGGCACATATTAGAATCAATACACACAGTATTTTGGCAAACAAAAGCATTACTAGAATTAGATAAATTATCAACTATATCCAATACAATAAAACCATTTTGTAGAAAACCATAACCATAAACTGTATCACTTAGATACAAAACCAAAGAATTGTTCTCAAATACAACTCTGAAACCATGTCTCATAAGAAAAATAGCAGAAACAAGATTTCTCATAATATCTGGAGCATACAGCACATCATGGAATAACAGCATCCGGCCACCTTGCAAAATTAATTTGCATGTGCCAACCCCATGAACCTCCATACTTGAGTTGTTCCCCATCGTTATTCTTTTGCTTCCTCTTAGAACACGACGGTATTCCTTGAAGCTCGAGCGTTCCCTTGTCATGTGTTTTGTCACACTTGAATCAACAATCCACAAAGGATTTAGTTCAACAAGCATAGTAGAACTTGTTACATAACAAGATGAGGTATAATACACAGTACATACCTCCTACTCTGTGCAATCACTAGCAAAATTACCAGGCTTTCTGTAGTTGAAGCAAATCAAAGGTGATTTCTTCTTGCCAGCACTAGTCCCCCTTGAACGCTTGGGGCCACTCTTGTTTCTATCCCACCTTGGTTACTTTGCCTTGACTGCTAAGGTTGAGCTTTCTCCTTCTTGGGCTTGAAGCCTGCACCCTTACCAGTGCTCACTTCAGCAGTAAGTACTTCAGTGTGAGGAGCATCAGCTAACATCCGATCCTCCTCCAGCTCAAGGTGCTTGGCAGCCTGATCAAAAGTCTTGACCTCATCAGCATGAGTCAAGAGGCTCTTCATATGCTCCCAAGACTTAGGCAATGACCTGATGACTGCAGAGACTTGCTCCTCATTAGTCTTTTGGCACCCACATGCACTCAACTCACTAATCATGTTGGACATGATGGTTATATGTTGCCTCATGGTGTGACCCTGGCACATCTTATAATCAAAAGTGAGTCTGAGGTGGCGACCTCTTATGGTGGAAGTCCCTCCATACTATGTCACATCCCACCCTAAATCCACCAAGGGGATACCCTATCTGGATTACCTGGGGAGTGAATTACAGTCCCGCCGATCAAGTTTAGGAACGATCATAGTCACTTAGCACAATAATATAATCAAAAGCAAGAACAATTCCTTGTATCCAAATAATTTAATAATAAAAGTCGAGAAAGTACCTCAGAAGGATTCACAAATAACATCAGAGTGCGGAAAGGATTTCATTAGTATAAACAATCAAGTGTGAAAAGGAGGGAGGAAACCCATCCTATAATAATAGCGGAAGATGAGACGACTAAAAGTAAAGGTTACAACCGATTCACCAAATAACAAGTGAAACAACTAAGCTATAGTCCCGACAATTCAAATAAAAGGTTAAAAAGGGAATGAGGCGACATCCCATCCCTAACACACAAATATAAAACTGAACTGCTACAAACAAGTCCCAATCTCGGTCTACTCGTCTTTATCAACTGGTTCATCGCCACCAAGTATGATACAAGTCTTCAACTCGGCCTCCGGAGGGTTGGATCGCCACAATCAACAAGTGGTAGTACCTGCAGGAAAGTCTAACAAAATATGTTGCAAAAAGGAGTGAGTTCAAAAGAACTCAGCAAGGTAGTCATTCCATAAAATATAAACCATATGATACAAGCCATAACATGATGCAATATGATATGGAACACATGATGCAAGTATGGTTCTAACTCTATGAATGCTGGTCTCTAAGGTAGACATGCTTTAAGTCATAGCACCATACTTCTTTGGGTCGTCTGTCACTCTCCCGTTCCATATCTTGGGAATGCCCTGGGAATATCGGTAAAGTCCTCAAAAAAACCATGGTTGGGGATTTAGTCACCACTCTCTCACATCACCATTTGGTATAAGTATTGGCGCATGTCACAAGTAAAGCCTAGCCCAATGCAAGTCATCTACTCACCATATCAACTCGATCCAGATACGTCCATTCCTCGCCCCCGGGGATCCTTTCCGGTATCCTTCTCACTAGAGTCAGCGTAATCCCGGATTATGGACTCATCAACCCTATTGGTCATCCACAAATAGTAAACGGGAAGCTCTCACGTCCTCTCACGGGTTGGTTACCAGTCTTGAGCGCCCGTGAGCCCAAGTCTATCCATTTGCAACCCTACCAATAAATGGTTCCCACAATGAGATTTATGACCTCTCACAGGTTGGTTACCGGTCTTGAGTGCCCACAAATCCCCACTGCTACCACGGGTCGTTCGGTCTCAATGCCTTTCCGATTCAGGTCTGATATGACAGGGACATCCTAGCCAAACCACTAGACAGTCCTATGTATGTCATCCAATAACCCGGGAAAGAGTCGATAGGCACCTTTGGAGAACATCCCATACTATTCCCTCCGGTGCCCAAGGACAGAAGCGTCAATAGGACACTCCCCAATCCCAAGTTATACGTAGGCAATCACATATTCAAGTTCATCACTTCTCATGCATCCAATACATCTTCATAATACAAGTTAAATCATGATATTGAAATGAATCATCATAGACATAAGTAAACAAGAATAGTAATGTAACATGACAAGAGTATAAAGATTTAAATACTACTGTTCTAACACATATATCACAGTCTTATAACGATTAAAAGAAATCAAGAGATTCTATTCATAAATAAGAACATAAATCATAAGTTGATGATCTATATGTTTATGGAGATAACCATCCTTACCTTAGGTTGAGTTGATGATGAATTGAGAATAACAAGAATTAGTCCAAAAGAATTGTTAAGACCCTAAACAAACATCAATAATAAGTTAGAGAAGAAGTCGGGAAGATCGGATGTCAAACGGATCAAAACGGAGCAAGGTTGCTGTCAGCAACAAGTTTGGTCGATGGTCTTGGTCGATGGTATCGACCAAAAGGATCAACCAAAATTGTCTTCGGGACAGAATAGTGGATTTGGGGATTTTGGTCCAAAATGGGTCTTCCGGGGTTCGGATCGATCTGAAACTTGGAGGGATAATTAATAACAATATAAGAACACTACCTAGCAAGTATTATCACAATCCAATGGTCCAAATGAAAACCCCCAAATTGAGGTCCTATGTTCTAAAGACAAGAATCCTAGCATTCATGAGAAATTGATGTAATTGAAAGGGAAGCTAGAGAATTAGTTGGGGAATAGGTTAGGAACATGATTACAATCATTTGCAAGCCAGAGATTAGACTAATCATACTCCACATCTCAGTTTAGTATAAGAAATCAAGTTTTTAAGCAAGGAATCATGGTAATGTATATGTAAGGATCAAGATGCAAGTGAAGCATAGCAAGAATGAAGGAAAAGCAAGTATAAATGGGAAGAGACGTTCATGGCAAGGTGTTTGCAAGGTTGCAGCACCTTGGCCATGGTCTCAAAAGTAAAAAGAAGAAGAGAAGTGGGTAGGATAGAGAGCAAGAGAAGGAATCATACCTTGGAAGATGGTAGTTGGAGAAGAGAGACAAGGATTCTTGTAGAAGATCATCACCCAAGCCAAGGAGGAGCCTAAGAGGAGCCTTCCCACGTTCTCAGGTGTTGAAATGAGTGAAATATCGTTCTAGGTTCGAGGTTTCACTTAAATAGAAGAAGGAATATCCAAAAAGCATCTTTTTCTCGATTCTGGGCAACTTTGGTCGATGGTATCGACCAAAACCATCGACCAAAACAAGTAACAGGTTTCAGCAGAAAATCCAGAAATAGTTCAGCAACTTCGAACAGGGATTCGGAGGGCTATACAAGGTCAAATTGAGTGAGGTTTTCTCCCACAAGTCAATAAAGAAGTCTAGTTTCCAGAAATACTTTTTGATCAAGCATGGGAGGTCATTAGGTCCACCAACTAAGCTCACCTTCTTTGATGCGCAAGCAGAATTTTCCAGACACAGTTCAGCAACTTCGGACAGGGATTTGGAGGGCTATATGGGGTCAAATGGAGTGGGGTTTTCTCCTACAAGTCCATCAAGAAGTCTAGTTTCAGGAAATATATTCGGATTGAGCACAGGAGTTCATTTGGTATTTCAACTAATTCACCCCTCTTCGGTGCGCAGATTCAAAACTAACACTGACAATGCCCTCAAGTGAGGGGCATCATCGTCGATGTTCACGGGCTTGGGTTCCGACACCAAATCATCAACCAAAAGGGGCCACAAGTCTCATTTCCCCCACTTTGGGTTTTTGGACCTACAAACATAATAGGTCCCGGGCCGGGCCAAGGTAGGATAAGACCAAACATTACAAATCTACCCTAAGGGAAAGGTCTGACATGGCTTCCTAAGGTTTTCAAAGATAATAATATTGAAACTAAAGTCCAACTTTTAAGGTCTAACATTGAACCAGTCTTTCTTTATCCCAAAATAAATAGGGTGTCCGGGCTAGGTTTGGGCTAGATGTTACATTCTCCCACCCTTAAAATAATTTCGTCCTCGAAATTGGGAGAGTACTAGGCTTCTAAGGAGATGGTTATACATCGCTTTTACCTTGACCTTTCTTCTCCCAAAATCTTCGGAAAACAAACAACAATAAGTCTTTTGTAAGGAACAAGGAATAAATCTAACATGCTTTGAAATCAAATCAAAAGTATGATCATGGCTTCAAGAAGACTTCACAAGGATCATGGCAAAGATCAATATGAAGATCATAAAACCATAAGAATGACAGGAGATTGTAGAAGAGATGGTTGCAAGGATGCAGCATCTTCTTCTAAATCTCAATCACAAAGAATAAAACATAGTAAAAGTAGATCAATACAACACATGAGAGATTACTAACCTTCGATTGAAAACAAGAGATGAAAAGCTTGAAGTCTTGAAACAATTAGAAGGAATAACAAATCATGAAGATCACACTTGATTTCTCTTAGAAATCATCATGTGGAGAGTTCACAAGGTTATAGGGTGTATGGAGGTCTACTCTACAACAGCAGGGGTAGAAGGATCATTATAGAGTGCATGGAGATCCTCTATACAATAGCATGTATAGAAAAATTAATCATGGGAATGACTTAAGATCACTCTCTCATCAAAGGGAAGAAATAGAAGGGGAAAAAGATCAGCTTTGAGATAAACTTCCACCAAATGAAACTAGGCAACTCATATGACAAAGAATAAATCGAACAATGTATAAGGTAGGTATGGATTTGGCACAGTAGCAAGGTTAGGATTAGGCGGGATTTCACATACTAGAACTTCACTGCCTCCGACAAAGACTTTGCAGTCGTATACTTCTCAAACCGAAGCATTAGGTCATCCCTCATTGAGCTTATGATAGTAATCCTAACTACCCGGTCTTTCCTCTTCCAGGCATTGTAAAGCTCAAAGTCCCTGCGATGCTATGCAGTGGTACCTTCCTTAGGTGGAGACATGGTCTGGTTTATGGTTTATAGCATGTCCCGCTCTTCTAGGAGATACTACACCTTTCGGTGTCAGAGACCATAATTCCTCTTATTGAGTTTATCTCCTTTCATGAGGTTAGCAACGATGCTCTTTGTAGCAGCCATTAAACTAGAGACAATATATACAAGGATGAGTTCAACTATTCTAGCATAAAACACAACTCAAGCAACAACAATTCACACTAGCATACTCAACCTATGGGATAAGCATTTAAACCAAAAGAGATGCTAACAAACATTCAATCAAGTTCTCATGCAAACCCACATAGACTATATACTGGTTTCATTTTGTGCTAGAAACATGATTAATAAGACTCATAATTAAAACAATTTTAACAAAATAAAGCATCCAATCATGTTTATGCTATAAGGTGGTTCATAAAGAACGCTTCTACCTCACTAGCTCCCACTAGGCCTCATTAGGCCCTCAATGCCCAAACATCACACAGAGTGTCGGGCCACTAGTGTCCAGTAAGTTAGAAACACATTTAGAACTGAACAGACTAAAATCTCAAAAAAATCCATCTCTCAGATGGACTTTCTGTCTGGCCCACTGTGATCAGACGTACGTTGGTGTGGTCCTCAGTGACCAAACGACGTTTGCAATTATGCACGAATTACATAACCAAAAAAAAGAATAAAAATTTGTTTTTCACCCAAAAAAATTCCTAAAAAACGCATGAAAAATCCAGCAATTATTTAGCGAAATTACATTCTCATGGATCATCAATCATGCATGTTTTTACAGAAGGAAAATCACAAGGATCCTCCTATTAGATCCATTCAAGAAATCACAAACAATTGGAAGGAACAAAGAACCGTGGTGGCTCTAATGCCAATGTTGGTTATATTCTATATCTCTATACTCGAAATAGAAGTGGAAAGATCCTAACCCAGATTCACTTTCCCAAATATAGAATATCTGTAGCGGAAGTAATTTGGATCCACGTCCTCGTTCCTCCACAATCCTGTCACCAATTTGATTCCACAATCACAAGGAAAGGGAATGAATTCCACAACCCAAATGCCGTTGTGATGGAAGAATGAGAGATCAAGAGTAGGGAAAATTCACATAGAACCTTCTGGAGAGAGGGAGAGAGAGAGAGAGAGAGAGAGAGAGACCTTTCTGGAAAATCTCACGTTAGAATAATCTCATACCTCTTCAGTGATGTGGTGGTTACCAAAATATATAACCCTATATTTTGTAACCACTCTAAAGGTGAGTTTCCAATTTTGTCCTTAGGCATATAATTAAATTAATAATTATTAAAACCCAACAGTCTCACATATAAGTTCTTCTTTATCCTTTTTTCCCCTCTCTTTTCTTTCCCACATGCTTGACCAAGTCTCTCAAAGAACCAGAGATCTCCTTCAACTGACTCACAACTTGTTTGACTCCTTTCTTCTTCTTCTTAGGCTGTCCAAAGCCATCATCATCCGTGGTCTACCTCTCCCTCTTGTGTAATTTGGTTACATGATATGTCACTGCCATTGGTATTAAGGTCAAAACCCAAATTGTCAATCCCAATCCCATTCAATGGGGTGTTCTGCTCATCAGCTTCAAGCACATTGAATGATGAGTCATTTATAAAATCTGCAACAGTTGCAGCCTCATGACCAGTTGCAATCTTGTTGCCCAGTGTTGTAGCAACATCTAGGTGAATGGCGACGCACAAAATGCTCCTTCCAATATTTCTGCTCTTTTTTCTACAATTTAAAATTTAAAATTACATCTTAGAAGGTATCATAAAGTATTGTGAACGGACAAATGATGGTTTCTGAATATATATTGTTGCCTTGACTTCACTCCAGAAGTGAGGTCCAGCATCGAATCTCATTTCACTACCATTCCATCCCAGACCACTTTGCGGTAAGTCAGAAAGTGCATGGAGCCTAATTTTCCAGATATGGAAATGATTGATGCACTGTTCCCAATCATAATGTTTTCCATACATTTCATGTATCCTTCTACTAATCTCCACTCAATATTCTTTCTTTAGTCCATTGTCTCCACCTCTACCACTGCTATGGATTCTAAGAACTCCAAGAGAGAGAGAGAGAGAGAGAGAGAGAATTTTGTTGGTCATAAGGCAATGTCCTTGTCTCGCAACTGTGATGCATTCCCAGGGTCCATCTGGTACAAATATAAATGAGTGACAAAGTATATATATGCAATATGGATTTATGATGCAATGCTACCACCAACATCCATACCCTAATTTGATTATGTATGAGAAAAAAGAATACCACATAATTAAGAAATAGCTAAACGGTTGAGTATATATGACAAGAAAATAGTTGTTAAAGTAACAAAATACATCCCTTTCTAGAACAAAAATACCTAACCAAGCCTAGCAACTATAAGTAGGATTATACAACACACAAGAAATTGTCTTATTTGTAATAGTTTAACTATGTCCATATCTTGAACTAAAATTTTCAACTATTGCACTCCCTTCTTTTGAGACTTCAACACATCTTTCACATCAATTTCTTGTTGTTGTATCTGCATACCATTTTAATGTCTCTAAGGGTGGGGGAATGTTCTCAATTTGGCTCACATCAACGGAAAAAAGAGCATGCATTAGGAATTTTCACACCCTCAGACAATCTATCAGGATGCCTGGATTACACAAATATTTTGACTACTACCATTTTTCAACAACTGCATCTTGTGTTCTTATACTTCAAATAAGAAGTTCGCACATCATTTACACTAGATGTTGACATCTTGAAAGAGATGGTACTGAAAAACAATGTATGATGTACATAATACCACAAATATGGTCATATATAGTAGAGTTACAAGTGTATAAAAAGTATATGATGTTGATAGTAAATCCACACATTCTAAATAGGGAGGCAATTCTAACATTTAAAGTAATCATATAGTGACAAACTTGAAATAATACTACCAAATTTTAGATAAAGTGAAAGCAAGAAAAGGTACAATTCAAACTCAAAGACATACATTAAAATTAATGTAGTTCATTTTAAACATGAAATGTTAAAACTTAATCATCTGATTCTGACTCATTGTCAATCTCCAATTCTATGTCTTGATCATCATCAATTTTTGTTGTATATCAATTCCACATTTGTTTTGCCAGGTCATTTTGGAATAATTCTGCATCAAATGAGTGGTCATCGTCGTCGTTGTCTCATTTTCATCAGACTCACCATCTTCCTCATCTTCACCCTTGTGAGGTGCAGAAGAGGATCCTGTTGTTATCCCTAACTCCTCCATCCCCTCCCTAGCAAGCCATTCCTCCTCTTCTTTAAGAGTGTTATGGTTCAAAATGTGGCTGTGAAGCAATACACAAGCTATGTCAATCTTTACTTGAGTTCTACATGGAAACTCTTATTGAGTTGTCAATATCTTAAAACGTTTCTTCAACCAACTAAAAGCACCTGCTATGAAATAGTGTGAAATCTAGCCCTAAACCTAGCCTGGACACCCTATTTGTTTTTAAGTAAAGATGAGACTTGTGGGTGGTTGACCTTTAAGTGGGACCCATTGTTCAGTATGGATAGGTTTAGAAGACCCTAGAAAGTCATTTCAGACCTTTCCTAAGTTGGCTATAGGCCCAAGTGTCAGATTTAACCCGGGAGACCAAAATTCACATTTTTGAAGAAGGAAGACCCTTTGGTTGATCCTCCTTGGTCGATCCAATCGACCAAGGCATCGACCAAAGCTGCCCAGATTTGCTGAATCTCTTATTTTTGGAAGTTTTGATCCTAGGACTCTCTATATAATGCAACCTCGTGTTAAACCCTATTGTTTGGCCTCTCAATTGCTAGAGAACATGGGAAGAACCCTAGAGCCTCCTCTTAAAGCCAAGGAAGATCCCCAAGCATTCCTCCTTGTTTATAATTTGGTTTCATCTTCAACAAGGTTAGTAATCTATCACCTTCTTCTTTGATTTCTTCTTCTTACTGTTCTAGCATGATGTTTTGATCATGGAGAAGGTGTTACACTACTATAACTACCCATTCTCTTGCCTCCTTGTGTCATAGAAAGAACCCCCAATCACTCTATGCATTCCTTGAAGCCATATGGTGAATCTCCTCAATTCTTCATTCGTTTTGATTGAGTTTTTGGAAAGCATGATCATCCTACTGTAATTTCCTTTCTAATTGATGTCTAACATGTTTAATCTTAGTCTCTATTACTATTCTAATGTATTTCATCCCTTTGAATGATTTCCCATCAATTCTGGTCATTTTAGCATGCTATGTTGATCATTGATTTAGGCATTCTAGAAAGTTTCTATTTTT
This sequence comes from Hakea prostrata, assembly GCF_041222555.1. Taxonomy (NCBI): domain Eukaryota; kingdom Viridiplantae; phylum Streptophyta; class Magnoliopsida; order Proteales; family Proteaceae; genus Hakea; species Hakea prostrata. The sequence continues at coordinate 11,938,614 of NC_142602.1, forward strand.
AAATCCTTTCATTCAAGGATTAGTATTCTTTTGATTTTCTATTTAGTAACTCTTGCTGTGATTAGGAAGATGGTATTGCATCCTTTCAAACACCCCTTCTATGATCTTCAAGGTTGTGAATCCATTCAATTCTAATGATGCTATGATTCCCCTATTTGATTTTCTAAAAGAGATCATGGATATCTTCATGAATGCATGCTTGATCTTGTTTCTCTTGTATGATTGATCTATCCTTATGATTTTCTTACCTTTGATATGTTACTGACAATCCATTAGAGTGAAGACTTGTTCTCTCTAATTCCTCCCTTGAATCCATGGTGTGCTTGCTATGAAACCATGTTGTTTCTAATTTAGGAACTCATGTTCCCAAATTAGAAAGTGCTGAGTTTTGACCATGGATGATGTTCAATTCATACTAGATAGTCTTAGTATGCTTGTGTGAGGTTCCCTTTCAAATTTCGGGTCAATCGGACTTTAAACGAAGGAGGTATGAACAAAGCAATGCAATCTGCCCGGATTGAATTAAGCTTGGTCGATACCATCAACAAAGACCATCGACCAAGCATGCTGCTGACAGCAACTTTACTCAATTTTGCTCCGTTTCAACTCCGATCTTTTGGGAATTTGTTCTTATGACCTATACATGTTTTGTCAAGCTTGTTTAGGTGATTTTGGATCTGTTCTCAGGTCTCTTATTTGAAGACTATAAGTTTGGATTACGAGGTGAGTATTCCAACTCACAGTATGCCTATTTACGTGTCTTTATGTATTATGACATGAATGCATGATTTAACTACTGTTGTTTAGTTTCTTTTACATCATGATACTTCTGCAACTACAATAGCTTGTCCACATTGTTAGTTTCATATTAGAATTGATTATTGATTATATTGAGAATGTGATATGGACTATGATGTGGATATGGATGTGAATATGAATGTGAATATGACTTGTATGGAATCATGATATGATGTGGATGCTTAGGTCATAGTTGTGGAATGGGGAATGCCCTATTGGCATTTCTGTCTTTGGACATCAATGGAAGTGGTATGGGACGCTTTCCTATGGTGCCCCTTGACTCTTTCCCTAACTACTTGTTGACATACCCAGGATTGGTTTAGCAGTGTTTGGCTAGGAATACCCCTGTTATATCAGACCCGATTCGGAAGGGTATTGAGACCGAACGACCCGTGGTAGCAATGGGGATTCATGGGTGCTCAAGAACGGTAACCAATCCGTGAGAGGACATCACATTGTGGGGGCAATTTATTGGTAGGGTAGCAAATAGTAGACTTGGGCTCATGGGCGCTCAAGACCGGTAACCAATTCGTGAGGGGATATGAGAGCTTCCCGTTTATTATTTGTGGATGACCAGTAGGGTTGATGAGTCCGTAGTCAAGGACTATGCTGACTCTAGTGTGAAGGATACCGGAAAGAATCGCCAGGGGCGAGGAATGGACGTATCTGGATCTGAGTTGATATAACTAAGTAGAAGACTTGCATTTGGCTAGGCTGTACCTTGACATGTGCCAATACTTAGACCAATGGTGATGTGAGAGAGCGGTGACCTAAACCCCAGCCATGGAATGTCCCGAGGGATGCCAAACCCACTACCAAACGGCATTGTATGATTGAGACCTACCCAAAGAAGTATGGTGCTATGAGTTAAAGCATGTCTGACAATAGAAACCAACATACATATATAGAGTTAGAAGCATACTTGCATATATTTTTTCATATCATTGCATATATGTTGCCTATGAATGCATGTGAAGATGCTTATTGTGTTTAGATTACTTGTTAAGTTCTTTTGAGCTTACCCTTCAGGGGACTTTTTTTAGATGACATTGTAGGACCGAAAGAGAACTCGTGCCCCAGTTCGGAGGACCTTTCCATATATGGTACAGTTCCGGAAATTCTTGGACAAGGTAATGAACAGCGAGGCAGCCAACACACAGATTTGGACTGCATTGATGGTTCCTATTGATGGCAGCCGGCATCATCTTATTTGCCGATGTGATCGTGCGCTAGATGCTGATCTGAAGCTTCAAGAGCATAACCCAAAGGTGAAGAAGAAGAGCCGACTGAAGATGTTGATTAGACTTCTCTTGTTTCTTTTATACTTTTATTTTACTTGCATTAGCTTAGGGCTTTGCTTTAGATTTTGATCTACCTTCCGCATATGTTGTGGAGTATATTTCCGCTATACTCTACAGTTGTCTTTTGATTTGGTATCATGTTATTCTGGCACTCGATATTCTTTAGTGATCCTTCTAAGATCCTTTCTTGACTTTTATTATTAATTTATTGAAATACAATGATTTGTTCTTGCTTTTGATTATGTTATTGTGCTAAATGGATATGATCATTCCTAAACTTGATCTTTGGGCTCACACACTCAGGTATTCCAGATAGGGTACCGGCTGGGTGGATTCCTGCGGGATGTGACAAATAGCGCAACCTAGCATGCCTCAAGTTAAACAACTCCTTTGCCTTTTTGGGTCTTTGATTCCCCTCTGCCATTCCTTGAGATGGTACCTAGCATTCCGATATGGTGTCAAAAAACCTCTTTGGTTGGCAAAACCAACATCCACAATATAGTATTTACCAGTTGGAACCACTAATTTTCCATCTCCATCTCTATGAATAGCATTATCCAAAATGCAAGAGTCTGATGCAGACCCTTCCCAACCAGTAAGTATATATGTAATTTTTTTTATCATGGTTGCTTGCTGCTAAAATGTTTTGTGTAATATGACCCTTTCTATCATGAAACTTCTTATGTTGTTCAACAAAGACCCATGCTAGTATATGAGATCCATCAATGGCTCCAATACAATCTTTAAAGAATGGTAGAAGCTTTTACGGTTCCCTGCTATCTTTGGATGTGTGGTGAGACTAGGGGGTTTTAGAAGCAATGGGTACAGTTTCATCATTGCGTTTAACACCTTACTAAAAAAAAATGTCGACTAATTGTCTCACCAGAATGCCCAAAATTGTGCTTTAGAGTTGAATTCTTAATATAATGTCCAACACAATGTAGAAACATCGTCACTCGTTTCTCAACTAATACCAATTTGTTGTCTTGTAAGAGCCCCCTCGTACGCAACAAATGAACCAAGCTATGAAATGGTTTTTTGCTCATTCTTGTTAGGTCATGACACATACGGTCGGTGCCACCAATCATACGTTGGGTCTCAAGAAATCCACGTTGACGTTCTAGTCTATATGGTTCCCTCCTAAGGTATCTTCTTATATACTGGTCCATTATGATGACAAACACAATGGCCACCATAATAATTATCAACTCAGTGCGGTTGGGGAAGACACAATCTCTTGGGTAAGCCATTTTTCAGCAAGATGAGTACCGCATATGGGCCTGAAATGAATTAGAGGGAAAATATATAGATTAAAATTGAATATAGAGTAAATTGGATACAGATCTTATATGAAAACAAAGAATTATCAATGGAGATCTCCAACTAGGAAGGAAATGTATCTATACGTACCTAAACATGAGAATCTTAAATCGAATTGATTGGTCTGAAAGATATTCAAACTAGAGGGCAATGATTCTTGTACCAACAAAATGTTAATAACCTTAGTAAGACATCTATTAGGGGGGGGGGGGGGAGGGGGAAATAGAAGCAAAGGAAAGGAAATTAGGAGCAATGGACAATAGGGGAAACCTTCTAAAAAGTTGGAAGTGATCTAGGTGAAGTAAATTAGTTGACAGCAATAGAATACAAGTAGAGGTGTTAAGTCCTAGGTGGTTGTCCTACATCAATACCTTAGCCCACAAACATCCAAAAATAGGGAAAGGGGTGCTAAGTCTGCTGATCAAGCTCCACACACAGGATTTTCTTTTTATTGCTTACTTCTTTTCTTCTTCTTTCATTCTATCTTATTTGTTTGTTGTTTATCCCTTCCCCCTTTGTAGCTGGGTTTTTAAGAGAGACAAATTCAATTGACTGATAGATTTGGATATGAAGTCAATCCATGAACATTCAATATATACTAGCATTAGACATTTATTATGAACTTTACAAAACAAAGGATAAACATAGATGAAATATAGGTTCAAGTTTCACCACTTTCTAACACAAGATTAAATATACATGAACATTTAATAAATACTAGTATTAGATATTCATTATAAAACCAGAACTTCACAAAATAGAGGACAAACATAGATGAAATATAGGTTCAAGTTCCACCACATTTTAACATTAGATTAAATATACATGAACATTCAATATATGCTAGTATTAAGGGTGTCAATACGGTATGGTATCGGTAATTCAATACGGTTCAGTACTGTACCGCATTTCAAACTGTCATATCGAAACAGTACCTGTTCCGAATTTATACGATACGGTATGAAAACGGAATTTTAAAAATGGTTTGGTACCGAAATCGGTACGACAAAAACAGAACAGTTCGGTATATGGTGAGGTATGATTTAGGTATAAAACACCCATTCTTCTAATCTTCTGATTTATAATATTACCACAATAAACCATAATATTTATTTCATGAACGTACTTACTTAAACAAAGAAATGCTTGTTTAATAGATGGTTTTCCCCTTCACCTTTCGTTCCTATTAAGAGTGATTGAGGTACTAGGAAGTCCTATTCTCAAGTCTAGTTACTGCAAGCAATCCCCAACTTAGTTTACCACTGGAGAGAATTGTTGTTCATCATACTCACAGGTAACCAAAGCAAGCAACACTTGCTAATGTCACAATGCCTGGCTCACTTATCGGAAATTTCACCACTCTAAGGAAGTAAAAACATGTACCCATCATAAATCATTATCTTGCTTGCAAACCTCTGGTTCTGTTATTTTCACTCTCAACACCCAGCTGTTCAGCTGTCTTCATCTGTTCAATGTAAATTTTAAAAAGTGAAGAAAGCTTTTCCTGTTTTGCATTTTTATTCCATGTTCAGTGGTTTTATTACCAATTAAGGACATAGTTATCATAAGGTCAAGAGTTGATTACAAGAATCTGAACTACCCATAATTGTTTCTTAAAATGATGGGCTTGATTGGGGATTTGATGGACTCAAGACAAAATTGATAAAGCTGATTACAGACGAATGGAAATCAAATTACCCGGGCAAGATAAAAACATAAAGCTGACAATCAACTGAAAATGAAACAATTTTTTGTTTTGTCATTCAAACAGAAAGCCTCCTATTTTTCATTTTGTGATGTTTAACCAATTAACATTTAGCCAAATAAAAAAGTGGACGGAAATTTTTGAAACAAATAGATCACTGAACCCTGCAGAATTCAGTTCCTTAACAAGTATGTTTGGATAATCTGTTCGCAGCAAACAAAACAATACCATGCCAAAACAGAAAAAAGGAGACACATATTTATATGGGAAGTGTTAATGTGTACAGATTATACAATTCCTACACTAGACCAAAAATTAATTCAGTTTGATTGTGACTTGCATAGACTTGACACTTAATTCAGTTTGATAGTGCAGAAGAAGACAATGACAAACTCACAAAGATACAGCTCACCGTTGGAGCTCAAGGACGGAGTTCGCAAGACAGAGGCAACTGTTGATTCACCAGAATTTTACAAAAGAAGAAGATTAAACACTGTCAACTTGCGATAATGCTCAACGTGGAGCTCAAGGACGGAGTTCGCGAGATAGAGGCAACAGTTCACTCACCTGGATGTTGAAGAAGAAGAAGATCAAACAGTGTGAACTTATGATATTGCTCAACGAGCTCAACGATGGAGCTCAACGACGGAGTTCGTGAGACAGAGCAAGTCTTCATTCAGCTTCATTTTGCAGAAATGGGAAGAAGATCAGACAGTGTGAAGCCAAATTGCAGCTCAACGAGCTAAGCGATGGAGCTTAGTGATGGACTCTGTGAGACAAGCTAGGGTTCCACGAGATCCTCTTTTTGACGATAATTGGTGATTCTACGGAATCACCCATATTAATACTGGAGTTCATTTTTGGTGATTCTATTTGGAAACCACATCAAGAGGTGGTTTGCATGGAATCACGTTTTTACACTAGGTTGTGGAATCCACGTGATTCCATGGAATCACGTTGATTCCGAGTCAATATAGAACCAAATGGTTTTTTTTCTTGGAATCATGATTCCCTGGAATCCGATACCAGGGAATTGCGGAACCAAACCCAGGCTAAAAGAATCTTGCTAAGTCAAAATTAATATGCACTGGAACTTTTACATATTCCAGGAATGGATTGTAGCAAACCATGTAACCTTTACCCCCCAAAAAAAAAAAAAAAACCATGTAACCCTCTTGCTTAAGATATCAACCACATCAAGAGAATCTTTATCGGATGCAATTGCATACAGGAAACTAGTGGGTGTCCTACGGTATCTGCCCATCACCAGACCAAACATTCCCTATGCAGTAAACCAAGTTTGCTAATTTGTGCGACACCCAACAAAAGTGACCACTTGCAAGCCGTCAAGAGAATCTTACGATGCATAAAGAAATATCCTGGCAATCCAACTAAGTGATCACAGCATACACAGATACAAAAATATCCTGGCAATCCAAGAAATATGTCAAGCTCAAGTGCAGAGGCTGAATACAAGGCCCTTGCAGTTGCAGCTTTAGAGTTACTTTGGCTATCATACATTATGAAAGACTACGAATGACTATCAAAACCTCTAATGGTTTATTATGACAACCTTTCAGCCACTCAGACGACCACCCATTTAATTATGCATGCTCCAACAAAGCACTAGAGGTGGATTACCATTTCGTATGCAATCTGGTACTCAACAAGACAGTCCATGTACAACTTGTGAGATCACAAACACAATTCGCAGACATGTTCACAAAGGGGTTAGCGGCACCAGCATGTAATCGGCACATATCCAAACTAATACGCCTTGCGCCTATAGTTTGAAGGGGATTGATGATAGACAACGGAAGCAGGGCTAAGTTTATCCAGAATACAATTCAAAGTTTAAACTATTAAATAAAAAAATTTCATATCCTACTTTTCCTGAAGTACTAATCCTATCCGTTGCACAACATTCACATTCCAAAAGTCCCTTTGTAATTGTCAAAAGGACAAACCACAGACAGGGAATCCAGTCCTTGTAAATCTTTGAATCACTTCTGACATTGTTAATATCATTTCACTTGAATTATGAAGTATAAGATCGACGAGACGAGCCAAAAGGAAAACGAAGCTTATGATGCAAGGAAAATTCACTAGAACCAATAGAATGAAATTGTACAAAAATGGGGGGGATTATTTTCTCTAGAAGTATAATATTATCGGGGAGGAACACCATACTCTCCATGTGCATCCAACCAAGTGATCAATCGGCGGTGGGAAAAACCAAAAACAAAGCAAAATACCCAAAGCTTCGTTAAGCATCCGTTGCCTCTTCCTTCTCGTTAGCTTTCTCTTCCTGTGCAATGTGAAAGCCCTCGATTTTGCGGGCAACTTCATCGGCCGTCACTCTCACCTTACTGGTTGACCCATTTGCAAATAAGGCATCACTTTCTTCAAGTGGTGCAGGAACTGTCTGCCATATTCTAATTGTTCCATCTTCCGATCCTGAGGCATAGGATTCTCCTCCAGGTGCAAAGCGAACACAGTGAACAGGACCATGGTGTCCCTTGTTGCATACTGCACGAAAGACAAAGATTTGAGCCAACAAGAAACTAGATGTACGTGTGAGGATCATATTTTTTAATGTGCTCAAGGAGCACTTGTGGAAACCATGAATAAAGAACTACTCTACGATGCACTATTTCATCCAGGGCACAACTAGGTTCCAGCGATCTAGATAAGCAGTCATGAGACCAACCTGTTAAACTACCCTTCACCTTCCAGACAACTGTTTTTTCTTCTCATTCATCAGAAATCAGAAATAATTAAAAAATGAAAAACATATTCAGTAGCTTTAGTTTATGGATACCTACCAATCTCTTCGCCAGTATGGAAATCAAATAAATGAATCCACATGTCATCTCCCCCAGCGATGAATTTATTGCCAAGCTTAGGTTCAAGTGAAGCAGATTCAACCATGCAAGGCATATTGTGACTCTTCACCAGTCCAAAACTGTCATGCAGCAGTAAAAACATCGTAAACCATTCAAGCAGAGAGTCCAGCATAGGAAAGGAATATCAGAATAATAAGCCAAACTCACTGGTTTGCATCCCAAAACTTAACCGTTGAGCCATCTGCGGTTGTGATATAACGGCCATCCTGACTGACTTCTGCACTAGTAACGGGCGAATTGGTCTCAAGTGTCTGGACAATTTTGCCACTCCTTATGTCCCACAATCTGTAAGGTTACAAGGACAACCCAAAATAATAATAATAATTATTATTATTAAAATAAAATAAATAAAAAATAAAAAGGGAAGAAGAAGAAAAAGAAAACCACTAGAAGATCTCAGTAAACACTAATAGCAGACTCCATACAAAAGGCTTACTATTAGGAGTACATTGTGAAAACAACATACAGACACTCAAGCAAAGCATACAATATGACAATTTTAAAGCAAAAGCAAAAGCAAAAGCGATACAATAAAGATATATAGCTGTAAACAAGAGGCAACAGCAAAGTACGCCCCCATGACAAAAGATACTTAAAAACAAAAAACCAGGCTTATTTCCTTGCAGGGTAGGGGTTGGTAGTCGGAGAACATGGACCCGCATGAAAAGAGACGCTGAAAACAAAGATGCAGGCTCTTTTTTCCTTGCAGGGTGGCGGTTTGTGGAAGTGAAGTGGGGGCATTAAACCAATGACATAGTCAGAGAACACGAGCCCCCATGACAAGAGATTCTTAATACAAAAAAGCAAGTTTTATTTTCCTTGCAGGGTTGGGGGTGGGGGGGGGGGGGGGGGTTTGGTGTTCTGCAAGTTGGGTATATTAAACCAATGCAGTAGTTGGTGACCACTAAGGCCCTTGTTTCCAATTTGGACAATTCAAACTGTTCTTGCAAATACAGCTCTCTCTCTAGTGCACACCTCAAACAGAAGCATTACACACACTTCCATGATTTATCTGCCTACTCCAAGTAGATCTCTAGAGTCATTTTGCCTGTGGATCCCAGAACCCCAACCATTGCTCACCTCCTTAAAAAGGCAAACAAGCCATGCACATGAATAGCATGTGAACACTCTTTGATGAAGAATCAAAGCTTCAAAAGCAATACCAAAGGAAGATGAAAAAACTCATTTCTGACTCATTGAATAAATTTTGCTCAAAATTGTCGAAATGCCTGCATTTTTCCAAATTGAAACGAAATGAAGAAAATTTCGTGGGATTTAAATGTTTCGACCTTAACGATATGAAATTTCGGTTGAAACGACGTGAAATGATACATCACATGTTATAAGTCCTCTCTGTTTTAAGTGGGACCTGCAATATTTTGCAGGTTTGGCCAATTTCGACACTTTCCACCACTTGAAATTTCGACCTTTTTCAAGTTTTTTCTAATTTCTCTTGCATTCTACCCCCATTCACCTCATTTTAGCAACTCTTTTGCATTCCTTCTCAACTCTTGCTCCTCCATTGTTGGGTTTTTGAGAATCAAACAAGGTGAATTAACAAAGTTCTCCATTTTTTATTTTTGTTTTGTTTATGGCTCAAATCAACTTAGATTACTTTCAAAATAAAGTATGTTTAGTCTAGAGTGTTGATCTATGATTATGTGAAGTTAAAATTAATTTTTGCATATTGCTACTATTTTTTTATTTTTCTGTATTTAAAAATTATTTTCGAAAATATGTATATTCCTAAAATACACAAGCATACGCTCATGTATGAGTCTCAAATCGATGAATGTGAGACACCATTACTTCATCTATGCTGTGATGGTGTTGAATCAGATTTTTTTATTGCTAATTATTAATTTTAATTGTTTGAAAAATATTAACATATTTTCAAAAATTATTTAAAAATAAAAAAATTAATTAATTTATGTTATATTTAAATATAGGAGATTATTTATAGTAGCATGCATGTAATTTTTTGAGCTTATTGTAATGCTTTTTAAGATATTTACTGTGCATTTTTTGTATCAGACACTCACTTTGAAAGATGTTTGACATAGTCTGACAACACGAAAGGCCACTAATAGCCAATAGGAAGAAGAGTGAGTGCAATTATTATAAGAAAAAGATAGGAGGAGGTGGGGCCATTAGATTGAAGGTGCATTAGCTTGGGGAAGTAGGGATGTAGTAAGATGCCAAAGGGTGCCCACAGAGGTTAAGGCAATGGCTTCTTACTTGGCTGGGGAAAAGCAAAAGAGGAAAGAGGAGAACACAGAGGGAGGAGTTCAATGATGCATGCCTAGATGACCTTCCAAAGCCAGGAGAGCAGGATTTTGATCCAGAGGAGCCAAGAGAGTATGGATGTAACGCTGTCCCAGATGAGGAGGGTGATGATGATGAGCAGGGAGCAACTAGGATTGATGACATGAGGAGGCAGCAAAGGGCTATGGGTTTTGGGTCCTCTAAAGAGCCAGCAGGTATGGGAAGCACACGCAACTCCCAAATCCCTATGAGGAGGAATCAGAGTGTGAGGGAGGAGATTCCTATCCCATTGGCCCCAACAGGATCAAGTTTCATCAACAATTCTACAGATCTGGATCTTGAGATTCTTTGTAATGATCCGGCCATATTTAGGAGGCCTAAGCAAAAGCAGAGAAAGTTGAAGCACTTATGGAGGAGTGAGTGTAAAGGAGAAAGTGGGGGTGGCTTTCTCCAAATGAGCTATGTACCATAGCATTCCAGCACATAAAGCTCAAGGGCCCTATTATAGGGATATGATTGAGGAGATAGGCAGAGCTAGGAGTGTTGTACAGGGGCCCACCCCACGTGAGATATATAATTTATATTTGCCTAAGCATAAAGTGGACTTGAATGAGTACATTAATGGGTTAAAGCCTATGTAGGCTCATTATGGAGTGACTGTGATGGTTGATCATTGGATTGGTCCCATTAGACAGTCCATCATCGATTTCATGTTGAATTGTACTGGGAGAACAGTATTCCTCAAGTCAGTAAATGCATCCAATGAGAAAATGGATGCAAAATACATTTACAAATTATTGAAGCAAGTGGTGAAGGAGGTTGGAGTGGAGAATGTGATCTAAATCGTGATTGATAATGGCTCCAACTATAAGAAGTTGGGTTGAAGATGATGCAGAACTCCAAGTGTCAAAACATACTTCTATTTTTAGTACTAATATTTTAATTTTTAAATACATATTACATTACATATTCACTTTATGATTTTACATTGATGCCTAGATGGGCAGATATAGACTTTTTTGGACTCCATGTGCTACTCATTGCATTGACTTACAGCTAAAGGACATGGAAAAGGTCAAGCTTGTGAAGAAGATTGTGGCGTAGACCCGACAAGCTAGCACTTTCAACTATGCATTAAAGATGATGAAGGATAAGAGTCAGAGTGACTTAATGAGGCCAGGCATAACTGGATTTTCTACCAATTGGATAGCATTGCAGAGCTTTGAGAGTAGGAAGATTGGCCTTAAGAGCATGTTTGCATCAAGGCAGTGGTTCAACTAGGAGGGTTCTTCATCCGTAGGAGGAACGAGAGCACAGTTGACCATACTCAATGATAGTTTCTGGAATAATGTGAGGAAAGTGGTGAAGATGCTTGAGCATATGGTGCATGTGTTAAGGATGGTAGATCAACCGAGAAGACCTACTCTACCACATGTATAGGCTACAATAAAGAGGATGAAGCACCAAGTTGGTCAAGTCTACCCACAGGGCAATAAGAAAATCCTCAATATCATCCAAAAATAGATGAGAGTCTATATTGTAGCATCCACTACATAAGGCTGGTGAGTTGTTAAGTCTAGGAATCAATTTAATTTTCATTATATTATCACACTATTAAACATTGACTAGTCCCTTTTATTTTTGCTTTTTCTTACACAACATACTATCTAAATCCCAAGTACCATTACAAAGACAATCTTGGGATGAGGAAAAATGTTAGATGTGGTCCAAACTATAGTGGAGAGGTTGGACCGGATCCATCTAAACAAGAAATCATCCCTATGGAGGTGAGATTATGATCTGATATTCACAATTCATAGTTTTATACTAAGTAATCAAGTATTAACCTAGTTATCGTTTTATATATATATATTAAATGAAGGCATTTAGGGATTTTGCTGGGAGCTTCAGTCGTTCTATGGCCATAGCGGGACTAGAATCCACCTTGGGGGTAAGTTAATTCATTATATATTTAATTAATTATATTCAATCTTTAAATTAGTTACTTAGGTATTCAAATGACTTGGAGTCTATCTTTGTCGGAGCTGAATAGTGGTTGCAATTTGGACGTGACTCACTCCACTTGAGTACGATTGCATGCAAAGTGCTCTCCCAGACATGTTCTGCGTTATGAGCGAAATTAGAGCACCTGCAGCCTCATCCACTCAAAGAGGCGCAACCGATTGGGTGTCAAGCGTCTAGAGGACCTTGTCTACTAACACTAAAATATGAGACTGAGGGAGGATCATATTAGATAGGGGATGTACAGAGAGTAATGTGAACGAGTTGACATATTTGAGATGGATAATGATGATAACCCAGTAGTTGACTAAAACAGGGATAGTGGAGAGTCCTTACCGGATGAGGGAGGTCATCCCAGTAGATAGATTGCACAGGAGATGGGGACTAATGTGGTGGACTTCATGGCCTAGGAGGGGAGTGCACATGCAATACCTGCTTGTCCCTTCGTGCCACACCTTAGTGCAACCACCCGAGTGAGGACGTGATTGTCTGGTCAGACACTGAGGATGATGTGATTTGAACATCCCCCGACGACAACGAAGACAACAAGAATGACAATGATGATGGAGGGGATGAGGTGGGGGTTAGACCTCATAATCAGGATTCAGCTGATTTTAGGGACAGACCACCACCAGCACTAATAGTACATGAGAGTCAAGGAGGGGGAGGGCGACCACCGAGATTCACAGGTGAGTCATTTCACCCATGCGACAAAGGATTTAGATCATAGTGGAGATGCATCTCGAGGCAAAAATGTTTTGTCAACATATGTGAGGAAGGGAAAGGGGAAACAACATGGATATGGCACGGAGGACACACCATCATATGGGTTTTACAGTCCAGCTTATGTAGAGCTTGGTGGGCTCTGTGAGATCGATGAGCGTAGATGATTCCAAAGGCTTCACCTTTAGAGGATCTGGATGGTATAGGCCCACAAAGTCCTTATATGATACTGGTGTGGGGAGTGTTGGTTCTACTAGGTCAACTTATGAAGCTTATGGTTATAGACCTTATGGTGTCCCTCTTGGCTATCAGACTCAGAGTCAACCACCAATAGTGCCTTATGGTCATGGAGCTTATGAGGCTTATGGTGTCCCTCCCTCTGTCACCTATCGAAGTCAACCACTGGAACCTTATTATCATTATGGAGCTTATGTTGTCCCTACCCCTGCCGACAACCAGGATGTTTCTTTATTTGTTGAGCACATCTTCCACTCTATACCACATCTTCCACTCTATACCACAACCACTACCAGCCCCTCCATATGCAGTTGAGTCAATTCCTTATCCAGAGATTCCTAACTTCCCACCATCAGGACACCTTGGGCATGTGGATGAGCCACATGCAGAGCTGCAATTATTGACATCTATATGGAGCAAACATCACGGGACGTGTATTGTTATTTGTATGGGGTGCAAAGGGAGATGGAGACATGATTAGGTAGACTACTATTTGGTAATATTCTTAATTCTTCTTATATATACTATATACTTGAATGCTACCATTTCAATGGGTTTTTTTGGTAAACTAGTGGTTCTAATGTGTTTATTAAGCTTGAAATAGGAAGGATGCAAGAATCCAGATCATTTTGAGTCCCTATAAGGCTTGAATTGAAGGTCGAAACTTCAGGCAAAAGATCACTAGTTTCGACTGAAATTTCGGTTGAAACCTGGAAATCTCACACTTTCCCTAGGTCGAAATCCAGGTTTCGACCAAATTTCTTCCTTGATCTAACTGTGATATGACAGCCAGTGTTTGACAAAGTGTTTCTAGATCTTGTCTTGATTCCTGATCACATCATGAACCTTGTTCTATCAGCAATCCAAATTGTGGGGTATTCTTTCACCCTTACCTTGGTTTGACATTTTCAACTCTTAACTCTGCCCTTACTTTTGAGCCTGTTCCTTCCCTACAATCCTATCTTGTCCCTAGCTTTGACCCCGTAAGCAACCCTAACTCTTACCAGCAGTTAAACCTCTATAGAGGCCCCTGACACCTCTTTGTTCCAACCATGGAATTAACCTGAAATTCAGACATCACCAGCACCAAATTACCAAAGTGAAAGGAAGCAGAATCAGAAACACCATCACATGATCATCCACAGGCCCAACTCTTCATGCCCACCATTGATCACCACACTCGAAAGGCCCAACAGAATACACTGGAAGGATAACACTTGAAGCAAATGAGAACAAAAATGAATCAAAACAAAGGAAATAACAAGGAACCTCTCCTATAACCACCTCTAACCCATGACTTAATCAGAATGTATCGCGGAATCAAGGTAGTGCTCTGTTAAATCGGCACAGGGTAGGGAGGACTAAGGAGTGGAAGATGAGATATTGCCATTGTCGCAATGTTTAGCTGACAACATACCCGAGGTGGGGAAGAAAATCAAGGCAACACCAAACAACGCACCTAGGTGCTGCTCAAGCAACAAGACGAAACCTGGAAGCTAGAACCAGCAGCACCCAGCCGCTTAGGCGCCACCAACTATGGGTACTGGGTATACCATGATTGCAGATGGATTTAAAGCCCTAATTCTGAAGACTTGGAGAGAGATTTTTAATTCTTAAAAAAGTAAGATTCTACAAAATTAACAACCTTCACACAGAGCACTCAATGTGACAACCAATGGATTTTAAAGTCTAATTCTAAAAACTTGTGGAGAGGCTTTTAATCCTACTCAAGGGTCAATAGACATAGAGAAGATTCAACTGAAATGCCGAAAAAACATAAGGACATCATATAACAGAGGAGTCTAAACTCAGAATCTATTGTCCTTAGGTAGGGCTATAATTGGAGCATGATTTGGGGTTCGAGATTTCATGCGCCAACGAGATGACATATCCAGCTGATTGCGGGGCTTTCGCATTTGTAAGTAGTGATCAAATCAAGGTTCGGCAAGAAGGCAAGCAAGGCGTTTGGGGGACTGCTTAAGTGCCATGGCAGTTTGGCAAACAATGTGTTTTAGCATACATCTTTTTAGTACAACCATTTTATGTGGCACCAATAACATTATGAAAAACTTATAAATTTACTATAAGCTAAACAAATATTAAAAAATCATAATTATGCAAGATCATCATGAAATAACAAACATAAAGTCATCTCATCATAATACAAATATATAATAGCAATTAGCAATATAACATTAAAAAACAAACATAAAGTCATCTCATCATAATGCAAATATATATAATAGCAATTAGCAACATAACATAATAACATTGTAACATATTCCAATGTATATCATACTATAATACTACTATGTGAAAGTACAAACTTAGGTTTTGGTATACTCTTTCACTAGACCAAAATAACCCTACATATCCTCAATAGTTACAACTTTTAAGAGGACTCCTTCCCAAGATTCACATCTCTTCTTTGCTAGACTAAAATACCCCTACTTGTCCTCAGTAGATAAATCTCTTGATACTATTCCCTCAAAAGTTACAATTTCCCTAAAAAAAATCCTTTAAAATTTAAAAAAATCTTACTCTCATATCATATCATATCATCATGCTACTATTTACAAGTACAAACTCAAGTTTTGGCATACTCTTTCACACGGAAAAAAATACATAAATAAATCATTCATTCAAACCTCCCTATAGTATTAATGCCTGCCCATAATTTTTCCCAAACATAATCATGTTATCACTTATCATACTAAAGTATCATATACTTATACTGATTACTATATAAAAGTACAAACTAGGTTTTGGTGATACTTTTTTTCACTAGACCACAATACCCTTACTCTCAATAGGTACACCTTTCCATAGAATTCCCCCACACAACAAAACACTGAACAAACACGCTCATGCTAATCAGCACCTCACTCAACTCTTCCCCACTAATATCCTATAAATACTAATCCACCCCCCTTCCATGTGGAAAAAACATAGTTTCATTGAAAATATTAAATTAAAATTTCCAAAATAATTCTGTGGAAGTGAGAAATATTAGGGACTATGATCAGTGTTGGTGTCTATAGTCCTTGTATAATGTACTTTCATTTCTTATATATGAATAAATCTATGGTCTCAGTAGAGACATATGGTCATTTTACATCAATTCTCTTAAAGCTCTAACACATGTTATCAGAGCAAGTTGAGATCCACTTCATTCATACTGTCTTTTCTCCATGTTCTTTCCTTTTACTTTAATTCTTGCTTTTTCTTAAAGCTTCCTTTTGAAACTTTCTCTATTTTCTTGATAATGGTGTCTGCAACTTTGAACCCTTCATCTACTCTTCTGAGTTTTGACTTGGTTGCTTCTCTGAATTTTTTTCATGTTCACCATTACCTTTCTATGAAGCTTTCTTCACAAAACTATATCATTTGGCGATCTCAGTAGCTAGCAAGCTCTGGTAGTACTCGCCCTAATCAATAAGCCGGAGAGGTCTTTGCAGCTGTTCCCAACAAGTTGAAGAGTTTGCTACAAAAGAAAAGCTAGGAGCCAGCCAAAGAGCGAGTGAGGTCTACTCCACGTAGCCAAGTCTTGACCCGTGGACTGTTCCGGTCTAGTGCTGTTTCCTTGTGCAATTTGAGTACCTCTATGGGATAGACCTCAACAGAAAACTGAAGAGTAATGGCAGCAAGTGACTGAGTTTAGTAGTTCCTCCTATCAAATTATTGACTCTAGAGATACGGTAATAATAAGAAGACAAAACAAAATTGTTTGAAGCATCGACAGAACCGAAAGTGCTCCTTGTTTCAAAGAGAGGAGGACGGGTTATACCAATTGAAGTATTTTGAAATAAAAATGAATGCTTTCTCAGCATAAGGGAAAGAACTCAAGAATTCTCTCTCTTTTTTTTTTAGATTCAAAATTTTGAATAGATACGTTAAATAATAAATACAGATGGATCATATCTTGTAAATTATCTCTCTTTTGTCAATCGATCTTTCTTTTTATCCCCCCTTTTCCTTTTTGCTTTGCTCCGTCGAGTGATGACCAAACGATTGGATCTCTTATAACTAATAAGCATCCAATTTTCTGCCATTATTACTCAACTCTAATCTGTTAGGGTTTGTCGATGGTTCGACATCATGTCCATCGCCGATTCCTGAGCTTGATTCGGGCTTTTTCTATCCCTATCTTGAGTTTTTGGCTTGGAAGAAAACGAGATCAGCTTCTTTTGAGTTGGCTTTACTCTTTTTTAACAGAATTGGTGCATTCAGGGGTTGTTGGCTTAACAACATCCAAGGAGGTTTGGGACTCTCTTGCTGCTACTTATGCATCCCCATCTCAAACTCGCATTTTGCAACTTCGATCGCAGCTTCACAACATCAAGAAAGGGGCCGATTCTATGCAAACATATTTACTCAAAATATAACAGTTATCTGATGCTCTATCATCGTCTCCTATCTCTGACGCAGATCTTGTATTGTTTGCTCTCGGTGGTTTAGGAACTGATTGCCAAGGTATTGTGATTTCCATTGCTACCAGAGACGTTCCAATCAAAATTTCTGATATTCGGGGTCTTTTGATCTGTGAGGAAATTCGGCAATCTAACATTCTCCAAGATATTTCCAGCGTCTCTGTTCAATTGGCTTCTTCCACTGTGACATCTGCTACAACGTCTTCTGCTTCTTCATTTCTTTCGTCCCAATCGGTTTCCTCAAGGGGGACAACACTCTGGTGGTCGATCTTTTGGGCATTTTTCTGCTGGTCGAGGTTCTTTTGGTCGTGGCCGAAATTCTAGTTCTGTGTTCCACTAGATTTGTGATAAGCCAGTCACATTGCAAAACATTGTTTTCATAAGTGTTGTGGGTAAGTTCATAAGCCAGTCACATTCCAAATATAAAACTTATGCCCAAGGATGGAGATATCCTTGAAGATTCTGAGAAGTATAGAAGGTTGGTTGGAAAGTTAAACTATTTGGTTGTGACTCTTCCTAGCATTGCTTTTCCAATTAGTGTTGTGGGTAAGTTTTTATCTAGCCCTCATACCATTCATTAGGATGCAGTTGTGCACATATTGAGATATCTTAAAAAAGCTCCTGCACGTGAACTTCTCTACACAAGTCATGGTCAAATGAGAATTGAAGGTTTTTCTAATGCAGATTGGGTTGGTGCACCGAGTGATAGAAAGTATACTACAAGCTATTGTACGCTTGTTGGAGGAAATCTTGTATCCTAGAATAGTAAGAAGCAAATAGTAGTCGCTCCATCTAGTGCAGAGTCCAAGTACCATCCATTTCACTTGTCACTTGTGAGCTAATGTGGATTAAACAATTCTTGGGTGACTTGGCTTTAGTCATGAGTCTCCTATGTCTTTATGGCATGACAAGCAAGCAACTATTCACATAGCATCAAATCCTATCTTCCACAATCGTACAAAGCATATAGAAGTTGATTGCCATTTTGTTAAAGAGAAGCTTCATCAGGGACTGATCTCCACTCATCATATAGGAACTGGAGAACAGTTGGCTAATTTATTTACAAAATCTTTGGGGGCAGAAAGATTGAGATATATTTGTAACAAGCTGGGAATGTTTGATATTTATTCTCCAGCTTGAGGGGGAATTTTGGAGTGCAATTTGGGAAACAGAAAAATAGACTTGAGATTTAGCGTGAGGTTTTTTTGGTTTTAGAGTCCATATTGGACTCTTTCTTCTCAGTTTTGAGTTTGATTGTAACTACTACATCTATGATCTATGCTACAAATATAGAAAGTTTTCATTGCAGTTACTCACTTGATTGAGGCTCCTCTCATTCTCAATCTTCCTCTTCTTCTTCTTCCTTTATCTGGATTTCTCAGTTCTCTCCTTTTTCTTCTTCATCTCAATCTGTCTTTCTTTATACTTTTATACTATAATTTACATGACTCTTTTTGTTACAATTAAGACATGACTTTTAAGTGATCATATTAATTCGGGAAATAAGATTAACTAAGGCTGCATTTGTTTGCAAAGGTAGGGTGGGAAAAAAAAACATGTGGGCCCCATGTGTAGTGGGGTGAGGGAGAAGGAAAGGAAAGGAAAGGGTTTTGTGGAAAAGTGATAGTGGTGGGTCCCACTTTTTACTTTTCCAAACTTTCCCACAAAATCCCATCAAATATGTGGGGTTTTAAAAGCCATGGGGTGGGAAAGTTGGGCTGTCACCTCACCAGACAAGCTCTTGTCTCTCACTTTCCCACCCCAAGCAACCAAACATTCTACAATTTTGGGATTTAAGAGAAAAGTAAGAAATCTACATTTTTTTCAATAATTTTCCCACCCCACCTTTATTCCAGCAAACAAACGCAGCCTAAGAGTGGCATGCTGCTAATAAAACACAAACAAACTACAAGCTCTATAATACTTAAATTGCAAGTTGTGACAAATGCATACCTCACACCCTTTATGTCTGTACAGGAACTTAATATTGTCTGGTCACTGTGAAGCCATGCTACAGTTCTGATTGAACCAGGCGACTTGTCAACGTCTCTTGGAGATGCATCAGGACGATTCAAATCAAAGATACGTAGGATTTTTTCAACCCCACCAGTAAGCAGCAGATGGGTATCCTACAATAAAGTTTAAAGACCATGATGTGAGAAGTATATGGTATAGCCTTAAGAGGGGTGGAGGTAGAAACAGCAAAAATGACATGCAACAATCTGACTCCCCATAAGTAACTTCCAAAGGATTAAAAATGAGTGAAAACAGCAAACCAGGTGCCAAATGCTTCTGCAAAAGCAGCGTCCAGGAAGGCAATTTTCCTGCAGCCTTACCCCAGCAAGTTTGCTGAAAGGCTGCTTCAATGCACTGCCCCAGACTACAACTATGGTCCACCAACCATTGTGCCAACGCCCATTAGTAACTTCCAAAGGATTACCTTATTTAATTTCTACAGATCGAGCAGAGCTGAGTGTTTCAAGAGAATACATATATTTGATTTACTACCAAGAAAAAATCAATCGGTATGGACAAGAGGTCACCACCATGGCAGAGAATAATGAATATTTCATATTCTATGAATTAGTACACCAATTGACAGATTAATTAATACATGGGCAGAGCTGAAGTATTAATTGCATATAAAACAAAGCAGAAAGCCTCACACATTGGAGTATTGGACATAGCTTTCAACTATTCAATGAATATTCTACTCGCAAATTGCAGGTTAATAACTTGAAATGTATCTTACTGATTGAACAAGCCCACTGAGAACATTAGACAAGAATAATGATGTTGAATACACTTGAAAGAAAAATAGCCTGAACTTACCTCCGAGAATGAACATGCACGAACAATGTGTTTATGTTCAAATGAGTGCAACTCGTCACCTGTTAGTGCATCCCATAATTTTCTGCAGATTAACGAATTAAAGTTGGTTATCCGATATCTGTTTACAGAATGGCACTCATGCACTATTAAAAATCAACTCACAATTGTCTATTGTAAGCAATAAATACAAGGACACAGAATCTTTTAGAACTTACAAGCAATTTCAAACACAAATGTTTTAGAAGGTACGTAGGTGTCACTCAGAAGGAAAGAAAAAGAAACATAAAAATCCCCAAACCTTAATAGAGAGGCAAAAGCTGCTAAACAGAACACAGTGCTGCAATTGTAAATATTCCAAGCATTATTGAAAGCTAATAACAAGTAAGATGTCAACATTCTTTAAAACAAAATACATAAGCATTTGATCACTGCAGATGGGCAATCTCTGTGCCAAATAACTGTTAATTGTTGACACCAGAGACATGGTATATACAGTACAACAGAAAGGCTTATACATAAGTGGACGCTAAACTTTTGACGATCTACATGGGTTCCATGGAAGGATGCATGTTGCAAGAAAACCCTAAACAATGTGCCCTTCTCTAGCATATTGCTGAAAATATTGGGGGAAAAAAACTTATTTAGAAGTAGAATGAAGAAACCAAAAGCATACTTATGAAATAATTTTATAATGTAGCCTAAAAGTGGAAGAGAAAATTTAACCAGTTATTGTCATACAATTATTAAATCTATTTAGGGGCATTCTAATTGACAGGCCTAAGATATTGGTATCTTTGCCCACTCTTCTTTCTATCCGTCTAATTGATACCATTTCACTCCTTACTGCTGCACTGAACAGCCTCCCTGCAAATATCCGCAGCACATAAACAATGCAACTTCATTTTACAACCCATAGGGTACTTGTTGACATGCAAATGGATTAATAATTCACAAATTCAATAATAACATCCGGTATCCCTATATGAAAAGAAACCACAGTCACAACATTTGCCCGGGAAGCATGCGGATTAATTTTAGACGTCTTGAAGCAGAAAAATCATAGAAGCAAGACCAAGAGATGAAGTAATGTACAAATCAATATATATGTGTATGTAAAACTGCTAGAGTAAAGGAGTTAGAATCCAAAAAACGATACTTCAAAAAGAAAGAGGTTAAATCCAAAAATATATGGCATTTGCCAGAGAGATAACACTAGCAACTTCTGATAGATAATATAAAATAAAGAAGTTAGACTGCTTACGCAGAAAAATCTGCAGAGCCCGTAGCCGCACGTAAAGCATGAGTATCCAAGCAGCAACTCCACACTGCACCCTTATGCCCTTCAAAGGTACCAATCCAATCTCCAGTCTCTCCATTTCTCAGCATGGGACTGGAATCTGAACCATTAGAAGACAAGATTACTACCTCAACAAAGAACATTTTGAAATTAAAGAGCAATGCACACCCACGTGATTCCATAGATAATGTCTGCAAATTACTTACCCTTGCTCGCGCTGATGAGAAAATAGCCGTCTGGAGTTATCGGACTGTAGAATAAATCGACGACCGGCCGCGAGTGGCCATGGCAAACAAGAGGCACCGCCACCTTTTTCTTCTCCATCCTTTGGAAGCCAAATTAATTAGCTTTTGACTCAAAATCAAGAAACGCCTTCAACACCAGTGTCTTAATACTGATACCTCTAAAGATCCATTCAAAGAAACGAATCAAATCATACACGATCTGCCCAAGATGATTTTATACAGAGAAACCCTAAGTATTGGTTTCGGATCAAAGACTCGCACAGAAAGATGATTTTATACAGAGAAGTGGCGGCATTTAACACACCGATGAGAAACGTTTATCGAAATGTATGTTGATCCATTACACCTTTACAAATTTCACAACTCCTGAACCGCCGTCGGGAGAACCGTATCCCAAAGAATAATGATCAGAAAATCGATATTTTATTACCAATTAAAGCAGGGGGAGAAAAAACAAAACTCCCACGAACGAAGAAGGGTCAGGCGCGGAAGGACTGATAGTACATCTCTGTTTTATATTCTGAGGATGATTCAACATTCGTACACGGCCGTACACACGTCTTCTCATGCATTAACTATCAAGGAACCGATAGCAGGAGATCGGAAATTAATCAGGACCTGATATGAGTCCGCAGGAGATCATGGTAGGTGCTGGGCCTTTGCTCAATTTTGCTGAGGTCCTGCGCATTAGATAGCAGGAGATCGGAAATTAATCAGGACCTGATATGAGTCCCCATGATCTAATGACCAGGACAGTCAAGCCAGCCGTCCGATCAAGATCGGATGGCTGGATTGATTATGTTATTAAAAAATTCTTAAAACCTGGTAAAGCATGTGTTTTGGTGTTCGGTTCGGTCTAGCGGATGAATGCAGTTCGAGTTGGGCGGTTTGATTCAACGTTTTATACCTGAGTCAAATACGTAGATTCGAATTCAAAAACCAGCGGTTGAATTGAGATTTTCAAAATGTTTTGAAAAACACAAAACCCAATCTGGAACCGCCCAACCCTCATTTCGTGATTTCGATTTCGAGACGCATCTAGAGAAGAAGAAGAAAGAAGTAGGAGGTTGAAGAAGCTTCTGGCTCTGGTGTACAAAGCTCGCCCTACCGTATTGTCGAACCATGGGGGTCGTGGATCGTCGACGGCTGCTGTCTTGGGACTTATAGTCACTGGGTCGTCAAAGTCAAGCTCTGTTGAACTTCAACCGCCACCACGGAATAACGAAAATCATCTTGGAGTGGCCAATGCTACAAATCTTCGGCCTCGACAGACAAATGACGGGATTGTAGATGAAGAGTCATCCCTTTTGGTTAGCTCCGCTGAGAGAATGCCTACGATCAATGCAGGTTTTGAGTCTAACTACTCCATAGAGAATGTTGGGTCACTACAAGCTCAACTGTATGACAATCAACATCCTGAGATTGTTGTTGATGAGGAAAAGTCACCCCTTGTTAATATGAGTTTGGGAAGTGAGCGCACTCAAGTTTTGCAAGATGTTGCAGCTGATCCAACTCTACCTCGAACTAAAGTTGTTCGATGTGCTATGTGCAATCATGGAGAAGCTGTGTTCTTCCAGGTAATTTTAACTTCCTTATTTTACTGATCCTTGGAAGATGCCACTTATTTTTTGAGTTGGTTACAAATAAAATAGGATATCTGTGTTTTGATTATAAACCGATTGATTGGTAAAACTCTTTTCAACTGATTGAATTTTCGTTTAACATCTGAGATGAAATAGATGTTGAAGATGGTGAAACAAAGTAAATAAAACCTTAGTGTTTTTGTAGGTTTGTAGTCTATCATACTTCAATGAAGGAAGAGGAGAGGGGAACCTATATGATGGAAAATATATTTCTTTACTATCTTGAATACCTAGTGTTGTGGAGGATATGTAACTCGAGAACCCCCTCGAGAGGAAACACATACCCACTCAGGTAAGACTTGAAGAGCCCCTCGGGAGGGACACATACACCCACTCGAGTAAGTGTGCTCTCTTCCCTCGGGAAGACTCAGAGAGCCCCCTCAGGAGGGACACACACCCACTCGGGTAAGTGTGCTCCCTTCCCTCAAGAAGACTCAGAGAGCCCCCTCGGGAGGGACACACCCACCCACTCGGGTAAGTGTGCTCCCTTCCCTCAGGAGACTCAGAGAACCCTTTCGGGAGAAAGCACATACCCACTCGGGCAGGTGCGTATTATCCCCTTGGGAGCCATGCTTGAAAAGAGTACGAAAGGTACGAAGACCTTCAATACTAAGTCCAAGAGTGACGTTGAAGACGACCAAGTCAAAAGGGTCAGTTACAGATAACTACTCAACATATCTGTTCCGAGACTTGGGGAGATGAATAAGCGAATAACGGCTCTATTAGGCCTGCCAAAGAAGGGAACGTGCTTCCTAAGATCTCTCGCCCACTCTTCAACATAATAGGCGAAATTCAAGGAGACGTTGCCTCCAGGTATCCTCTATATAAACCTTCATCGTACAAGGAGAAATGTAGGAGATTCATTTTACTTTTAGTCTCTACGCCTTGAGAACCCTCTCAAGGTCTTCTATTGTTGCCTAGACTAATTTGAGTGTCAGAGGTGGTTCCCCGGCCAATATTAGGCTGGCCCGTTCTTGTTTTCTTTGTGAGTGCAGGCATCTCAGCTATTCCTATTCGACTGTAGAAGTCTTCAAGTGGTCATCCAAGTATCTAGCTCTCGAAGAAGGTTTAGACGCAACAAATTGGTGCCGTCTGTGGGAATCGTCACAAAAAGTCATGGCGAGACGTACCACTAACCAGGTGACGAATTCCAATCAAGTTACTACTCGTGGAAGAGAAAGGGAGATAGAGAACGAGCGCGAAGAACGTGTTGAAGAGGAGGTTCTCCCTTCTCCTAATCAACAAATTCCAATTCAAGAGGAAGGTCAAGAAGGAATTCTAGAGATTCCTCCACAAACCACACCAACTCCATTTGGAGCAGGAGGTTCAAATCAACCCCCAATTCCGACAACAATAGCCAATCTACAAAATGTGCAAATGGAAGTGCAACAACAAATGTTGGAACTCCAAGGAGTTGTTCGAGGCTTAGTTCATCAAGTCGGGGTGCCACTAGGACCCTCTCGAAATACTCAAGAAGGAAGGAGGCATGAGGCCACTCGACATGCTCGGGTTAGACAACGACTAGAGAATGAGGTTCGAGAAGGGCATAATCGAAGGAGGCCCAAGCATTTGAACAAGTGTGTTGAAGAGAGAATTCAAGTAGTTCATATTGAAGAAACACCTCCCCAAGAAAATCAAACTCGAGGAAGTGTGTTCAACCATTTGGCCGGGCTCAGGCAGACTCGGGATTTACCAAGAAGAGGACGTCCAGATGAAAGAGTTCGTGAAGGGTGAATGTCACATCCACCCAGCCGGTACCCCATCGGGCATACCCGGGTATGTGATCCACAGTCCCGAAGATCAAGTATCGAGCAAATATGCCTCCCACATACGTGATAATACAATCGTAAACAATAATAATCAAGGTGAAAGCATATAATAAATAATCATGAATAAGATAAAACAGATAATCGAGTGTGGAATACCAGATGATATCAAGTGTATAGATATAATTCAAAAGGCAAAGAGAGTGATCAGAAGTCACTTCCTCACATGGCAGTGGAAAGTAGATAAATCAAGTTAAGTTACAAAAGCAACATCTAAGGAGTATATCAAAGAAAGTTAAGTTACAGATCCAGTCTAAAAGAAGAATTCAAAATGTAACATTAACAAATGTTTCCTCAGTCACATAATGTGAAACCTAGCCCTAACCTTGATCCGGAAACCCTGTTGTTTGTAGGTTCGACAACCCGAAGTAAAGCAAGAAGTCAACTATGGGCCATCTCAGTGAAAGACTTGGTGTTTGGCTTAGAATCCATGAGGGTTGATGACAGTGTTCCATTTATGAAAACTTGTCCATGACTGAAAAGGAAACGTACACTTGATGAAGATGGAATTAGTTGATGGACTTGGAGTACTCTCTGACTTGGTTTGAAAGCATTTCTACATACTAGGTAAGCCACTTGGTGTGTGTGCAAAACCCCTTCATGTTTGGATTTGATTTGAGCCTTCAATTCCCTATTTTGGACTTGCTGTCCTAATTGGTCGACTGCTTGGTTGATGGGGCAGTTGACCAATCAATCGACCAATGGGATATGTTTTGTTGAATTAGGTCTTGGCTTCTCTATCCAACTTTGAGTCTAATTCGTCTTTTGTGCCTCCAAACTTCCTGGGAACGAACCGAGCTCTCCTCAAGTCATCCCCTTTGCATCCTTGGTGGTTTTCTTGTCAGATCTTCATCAAATCTCTTGCTTTTGCATCACAAGGTATGTGATCATCCTCCTCTCTTCTCTATCTTTGATTCTCTATAGTTTTTCTTTCCTTTTCTGTTTGAAAACAGTAGAGTTGATGTTGCATCTCTGTTGCAACCATCACTCTACTCATCTTCTCTCTTTTCCTAAGGATTTAAAGCTTGATGGATGATCTTCATCAAGATCATCACTTGCTTTTGAAGGAAACCATGTCTTCATCTTCTTTCCTTTTTTAGATTCAATGTTCTTCAATCTTAGATCTATTTTTCTAGAAGATCTATACATGCTTTTCATGAATTCTTTATCAGATTAGTAATCCATCATTCTATAGTTTCCCGTCCATGAATTTGCCATGATTTCTCCAAGAACCTTGATTAACTTATTTATGGTAAGTTTTTGTTTCCTATTTTGTGACTTGAAGACTTGATGTTATTAGGGTTTTTAAGTCCTCTATAGACCAATACACTATCACTGCATATTCCCTCTTGTTTGGTGACGATTTGAATCATAAAATTCGGATTTAGAATAAGAAATCTTTGTTTTTGTCTGTCACTGACTCTGTTGGTCGACTGATTGGTCGACTGAGTCAGTAGACCAATCAATCGACCAATGAAGACAGTAGCCTCTATTTTGGTTTATTTTTGGTTGATTTGATTCCTATCTTCTAGAGATCTTCCCTAATAAGGTATGTACATTGTCTAGGATTCTTTTCCACATTTAGACAAGATCTTCCTTGCTCCCCAAGATTCTTTGCGAGTTATTTAAGGTAAGGATAGTTATTTCTTTAATTACATAGATTGCATGATTTAGTTTCCATATTTGAATCTCTGATATGTTTCCATAAATAAATTCTTATATTGATGTTCTATTGATGCAACTACTCTAATTACAGTAGCATTACTTGTTTATGTTAATTAGTTCATGTATGATTTACTTGCCAATTATATACAACTTGGATCATGTTATTGATTTCTTTCCATATGGGAAGTTACTATATTTGTGATATGATTGATTCATGATTGTGAATGATTAGGTGTCACATCCTCCCAGCCGGTACCCTAACTGACATACCCGAGAGTGTGATCCACAGCCCCGAAGATCAAGTATCGAGGAAATCATCCTCCCACATATGCAATAACATAATCATGAACAGAAATAAATCAAGGTTTAATATTATAAACAAGGTTCAAAACAAGAAATGAACAATCAGAATAATCAGAGTGCGGAAAGATACCAGATATCCAATGATATCAAAAAGGAGTGAAGTGAGGCGGAAACTCACTTTACCAAAATAGCGGAACGTAGTATAAAAATCAAAAGGGATTACAACTGAAACAAATGTACTAATAAATAAACCAAGATCAAGCGTCTTCATAAGTATGGACTTCATCAATCCAATGAATCCGTTCTAACTCTATGCTGTTCTCAAAAGTAGTACGCAACTTGATTCCCCGGGGGATCATCAAAGTAATTTTGATCGTTGCCAGCACTTTGCGTGTAATACGCTTCATCAGCTTGTGCTTGTCTTGATCGTCGTCATAGTATTCTGTACTTGCAGGATAATCTAACAAAAAGAAATATACAACAGGAATGAGTTTCCAAGAAACTCAGTAAGGTAGTTAATCCATAACATCATAGATAACATGTGGCAAAACATATCATGATGCAATGCAGTATGAAACAAGTAATGTATGTATGCATCTAACTCTATGTATGCTTTGGTCTCTATGGCAGACATGCTTTAAGTCATAGCACCGTACTTCTTTGGGAAGGTCACGCATACGGCTCCTGTTGGTAGTGGGTCCAGGCATCCCTCTCGGACAAACCACGGTAGGGGTTTAAGTCAACACACTCTCTCACAACCATTTGGCATAAGTACTTGCGCATGTCAGGGAAAAACCTAGCCCAATGCAAGTCATCTACTCAGTTACATCAAGTCAGGTCCAGATACTTCCATTCCTCCCCTCTCGGGATCCTTTCCGGTATCCTTTCCACTAGAGTCACGGATATTACCCACCGGACTCATCAACCCTATTGGTTATCCACATATGGTAAACGGGAAGCTCTCATGTCCTCTCACGGATATAACTCACCGGTCTCGAGCGCCCATGAGCCCAAGTCTAGCCATATGCAACCCTCCAATAATGGCCCCCACAATGTGATTCCCGTCCTCTCACGGATATAACTCACCGGTCTCGAGTGCCCATGAATCCCCATTGCTACCACAGATCGTTCAGTCTCAATACCCTTCCGAATCGGGTCTGATATAACAGGGGTATATCCTAGCCAAACACTGCTAGACATCCCTAGGTATGACAACCATTGATTCGGGAAAGTGTCGATGGGCAACCCCGGAAACATCCCATACTATTTCAGATAATGTCCAAGGACAGAAGTGTCAAAAGGACACTTCCCAATCCCAAACCAAACTTAAGCAAACACATTCTCAGATCAGTCATGACATACACAACTAGTAGTTCATCATATAAAAGAGAATGTAAAAGCAACATCAGATTAAGCAGTAATAAGTAATTCATATAACATAAACAATGAAAAGATGATATGAATAAGTGCTACTGTTCCCACGATGGGGAGATCTGAATTAAAATACAATAACAGTAGGTAATCTCATAGTTTCATAAAGTAGAAACCAGAGAACAAGCAATCTATGTAGTTAAGGAATCAACTGTCCTTACCTTCTAACTTGAATGGAATCTTAAAGAATCAAGTATGATCTTGATTAAACCTGAGAAGACAGTCCTAAACAAGTGCACACAACATGTTAGGAAAGATGCATAAAGGAAAAGATCATAAATCAATCGAAACAGACCAAGATTGAGGTTGCTGTACTCATTGGTCGATTGATTGGTCTGTTGAACCAGTCGACCAATGCAGACAGTGGCCTGCAAGAATCCGGATTTTGAGAGTCCAGAACCGAATTCGATGGTTCAAAAGGGTACAATTAAGAGGGGAATTATCATGGTAGTATTCTAGGGTATAGAGGATATCAAATCATAACTCAAAACAGTTCTCAAGTTACAACCTAGAAATCACGAGGTTAACCTGATTAGGGTTATCATAGGTTAGGAGGGAAAAAAAATAGAAAGATTAAAGATAATGAACTAGGATATGAAAGAATTCAGATCTAGTAAAGGAAACATAATAATTGGGTTACCATGATTAAACTAGAGGTTCTTGATCTTACCCAAGAATTAGGGTTTTACCCTTTTGGTTCCCTCGGAAAATAATTGTGAGATCTGGATGAAGGGAGATAAATTGTTAGCCAAGAATAACAAGAAGGGTCATTCAATGATGAAGTTTAGGTTAACACAATATTACTCAAGAAGATTTTCCTTCACAAGGGAGGTTACCAAAAGTTCTCCAGACAATCACACAGATTAGGGTTTCAAAGAATTAGGGTTGGGGTTTTCAAGAATTCAATAGGTAGGGTTTAAGAACATGATGATGATCATGAGTCTTAAAGAATATGGTGAGATCAGAGAATTGATGATTACAAGAATGCTTCATCACCTTTCCGATCTCAATGAAAACAGAATAAAAGAAAGAAAATCAGAGATAGAAGAGAGAGTGGTTGAGATCATACCTTTGCCGTAGAAAGATGAAGAATTCTTCAAGTCTTTGAAAGAGATCACCAAAGAATGCAAGGGAATGGGTTAGATTAGGGTTCTAACTCGTTCCGAGGCTTAGGAGGCAGAGGAGGCGGAGTATTCCCAAGATTAGACTTAAATAGAAGTGACAGGATTCAAATTTCAAAAACAGAATCAATTGGTCAATTGATTGGTCGATTGGTCCAATCGACCAATGAGTCGACCAATCAAGACAACAACTTCAAAACAGGGAATTGAAGGCTCAGATCAAGTTCAAACATCAAAGGGTTTTGCACACCTCTAGAGTGACATACCTAGGAGTTAGAAATGCCTTTGAATTAATACAGAGACCACTCCAAGACCATCAACTAATCCAATCTTCATCCGGGTGCAGTCTCCACCATTGGAACACTAGCATCAACACTCATGGATTCCAATCCAGCCATCAAGTCTTCAACAGAAATGGCCCAAAGATGACTTCTTGCCTTACTTCGGGTCACTGGACCTACAATAAACAGAGTTTCCGGATTAGGGTCAGGGCTGGGTTTCACATTCTCCCCCCCTTAAAAAAAATTTCGTCCCCGAAATTGAAAGCGTACCTGTGCTTCCAAAGAGATGAGGAAACTTCTCCTTCATATCTTCTTCTTTCTCCCAAGAGGCTTCTTCAGGGGTATGGTCCTTCCAACGAATCTTTACCAAAGGGATGGTGCGATTTCGCAATTGCTTGTCCTTCTTATCCAAAATTTCAGCTGGCTCTTCATCATAGGTAAGATCAGCACTAAGCCCTTCAGGTGCCTGCTGTAAGACATGTTCCGGATTTTCAACATATTTCCGGAGCATCGAAATGTGGAACACATTATGCACAACAGCAATGACGGAGGTAATGCCAATCGATAAGCAACGGGTCCAACCTTTTCCAAAATTTCAAAAGGTCTAATGAAACGAGGGCTAAGCTTCCCTTTAACATTAAATCTCATCACGCCCTTCATTGGTGAAACCTTCAAGAAAACTTTCTCTCCAACTTCAAATTCCAGATCAGTCCTTCTCTTGTCAGCATAGGATATCCTGTCTTGATCAAGCAGACTTAATCCTTTCTCTTATCATATCCACCATTGCGCTCGTAGCTTCAATCAAATCAGGACCTAAGACTTTTCTTTCACCCGTCTCAGTCCAATACAATGGTGTTCTATAAGTACAACCATACAAAGCCTTAAACGGAGCCATGCCTATCATTGCTTGATAACTGTTATTATAGGCAAACTCAACCAAAGCTAAGTGTTCATCCCAATTTCCACCCATATCCACCACGCAAGATCTGAGCATGTCTTCCAAAGTTTGAATTGTCCGGTCAGATTGTCCATCCGATCGTGGATGATGAGCTGTACTCAAGTTCAATTGGGTTCCCAAGGCTTTCTGTAGACTGTTCCAAAACCTTGAGGTGAACCTAGGATCACGATCGGACACAATACTCATCGGCACACCATGTAGACGAACCACATTATCCACATAAAGTCTAGCTAGCTTATACAAAGTATGAGTGATCTTCATAGGAATAAAATGGGCTGATTTGGTCAACCTATCAACAATCACCCACACAGTGTCATTGCCTTTACTTGTCCTAGGCAAGCTAGTCACGAAATCCATGGAGATATCTTCCCACTTCTAGTTAGGAACAGGAAGGGGCTGAAGCAATCCAGATGGAGGTTGATGAACGGCTTTCACACGCTGGCAAGTCTCACACTTGGCAACAAAGTCGTCAACATCAGCCTTCAAACCAATCCACCAAAAATGTTCCTTCAAGTCCTTGTACATCTTGGTGCTTCCAGGGTGTACTGTAAAGATTGATTGGTGTGCTTCCTTCAATATTTCCTTCTTAAGATCTTCATTTGCTGGCACACACAATCTACTTTTAAACAATAAAGCACCATCCAAAGATATACCAAAGTCGGGATCTGATTCAGGATTCGAAGAAATCTTCTCAACTTTGTCCTTAAGTTCCGGATCAGAACTCTGCAAAGCAACAATCTTATCTCTAAGACTAGACCTTGCCGTCATAGCAGAAAGAACAACAGCAGAATTCTCAGGAACAACTTCCAAATCAAAACTCTCAATAGAAGACAACAAGGGTAGACTCAAAGCATTCAAATCCAAAACCTTCTTCTGAATCTTCCTACTAAGAGCATCAACAACAACATTTGCCTTACCAGGGTGATACTGAATATCACAATCATAATCAGAGACTAGTTCCAACCATCTTCTTTGCCTCATGTTCAACTCTTTCTGAGTAAAGAAGTATTTCAAACTCTTATGGTCCGTGAATATGGCAATTTTCTCACCATAGAGGTAATGTCTCCAAATCTTCAAAGCAAAAACAACAACTGCAAGCTCTAAATCATGAGTGGGGTAATTCCGCTCATAATCCTTCAATTGCCGAGAGGCATAGGCTACAACCTTACCGTGCTGCATTAGTACACAACCCAAACCAATCTTCGACGCATCAGTATAGATTGTCATACCACCAGAACTATCAGGTATAGTCAAAACCGGGGCACTTGTCAGTCTATCCTTCAATTCTTGGAAATTCTTCTCACAAGCGTCAGACCAAACAAACTTCTCTTCTTTCCGGGTCAACTTAGTCATAGGAGCAGCTAACCGAGAAAAGTTCTCAATAAACCTTCCGTAGTAACCCGCCGGACCAAGGAAACTTCTTATTTCCGTTACGATCTTCGGTCTTTCCCAATCAAGAATCGCTTGGACTTTCTCGGGATCAACACGAATACCTTCAGAGAAACCACATGGCCGAGGAATACTACACTCTTTAGCCGTAAATCACACTTGCTAAACTTAGCATAAAGTTTCTTTTCTCGCAGTCTTTGCAAAGTGAAATCTAGATGCCTTTCATGCTCTTCTTCACTTTTTGAATAGATTAGAATATCATCAATGAAGACAATTACAAACTTATCGAGCACATCATGGAAGACTCGGTTCATGAGGTCCATGAACACAGCAGGAGCATTAGTCAAACCAAAAGGCATGACTCTAAACTCATAATGGCCGTACCTTGTTCGGAAAGTCTGTCTTGAAGACATCACTTGACTTCACTTTCAACTGGTGATATCCAGACCTTAAGTCAATCTTTGAGAACACAGCTGCACCCTTCAATTGATCAAAGAGATCGTCAATCCGGGGCAGCGGATATCTATTCTTGATAGTCAACTTATTCAACTCACGGTAATCAATGCACAGACGCATACTAACATCTTTCTTCTTAACAAACAAGACCGGAGCTCCCCAAGGTGACACACTAGGTTGTATGGAACCTCTTTCAATGAGCTCATTTAACTGATTTTGCAACTCTTTTAACTCAGTAGGAGCCATCCTATACGGAGCCTTAGATATCGGAGCGGCACCAGGGACAAGATCAATAGAAAACTCAACATCCCTATTTGGAGGCACTCCCGATAGATCATCAGGGAAGACATCAACAAAGTCATAGACAACTTTGACTTCGTCAACTCTTTTCTCCACTTTTCTCTTGCCTTCAGAAGAAGCATCATCTACTATGGTGTAGATTTGCATCAGTGCGGACAATATCTTTTTACCAACCCGTCTTTTCTCACCTTGAAATTCAAAAACTGAACCTACGCAAGTATTGAATTGAATCTTTCTCGAGGAGCAAAGAAATATAGCTTTGTGGGCTGTTAACCAATCAATTCCCAAAATAACATCGAAGTCTTTCATATCAAGAAGTACCAAATTAGCTTCCATGTTTATCTTACTAACCAACACCGGACATTTATCTAATCCTTTATCTAGTTTCACAATAGGACCAGTAGGTGTACTAATCAATAAACAACTAGACAATTTCTCAGGGATTAGGTCAGTCTTCTTAATGAATGCAG
This sequence comes from Hakea prostrata, assembly GCF_041222555.1. Lineage (NCBI taxonomy): Eukaryota > Viridiplantae > Streptophyta > Magnoliopsida > Proteales > Proteaceae > Hakea > Hakea prostrata. Next base: position 11,972,538 of record NC_142602.1, read on the forward strand.
ATGATATGAACGAATGAGATGCACCCGTATCAAATAAAACAAATGCAGGAAAAGAAGCGACAGACAATGTACCTGTGATCACATCATGGCTTCCATCTTGCTCAAGATCGAGATATCTGAACACTCTACCGAGGGGAGGAGCAAGAGCACTCTTCACCACTGGAATAGGCTGCTGGACAGGCTTCTTCGGACAATCGCGAGCAAAATGACCGGACTGCTTACAGTAGAAGCAAATAGGATTGCTCGGTCCTACCGGGACAGCTGCAACAGGAGGCTTCTGAACAAAAAGCTTAGGATTCGCATTCACTGGCCTACACTTGCATTCACTGGTGGTTGATTCCCGCCATACTGAAACTGACCAGGCTGTCGGAGACCAGGGCTTTGACCTATACTCCTAGGCTGAAAAGCAGGAGTGGGATAGGGTGTAGGTCTCACAAAGCGCCGATCATTATGATCCACCAAACAAGGGTTTCTAGACTGCCAAGGCCTTTGCACGCGAGCATTCTCCTTTTCATTTTCTTCCAACTTCTTCGAGTTCTACACCACTTGGGCATAGCTCTCTATAGGCTGGATAGTGAGATAGCCTTTAATGGCAGGGCGCAATCCTTTAAAGAACTTCTTCGCCTTAGCAATATCAGGCTTCATAGAATCCGGATCAAAGAAATGAAGTTCCTCAAACTTCTGTTGGTACTCTAACACAGACAAGGATCCTTGTGCGAGAGCCATGATGAACTCAGCTTCCTTCGCATCCTTTACCGCCTCAGGGAAATAATTCATGCAAAAAGCCTCTTTGAATAATTCCCAAGTTACAACACCTGCATGCAAACCTTCCAAAACAGGCCGAGTGGAAGTCCACCAAGCATCGGCTTCATGCTGCAACTTATGCTCAGCAAACAAAATCTTTTGAGCTTCGGAGCATTGCAGATGACGAAAAATCTTTTCCAACTCACGAATCCACTTGTTAGGGAACAAGAGATCCTTGGTAACACCAGTAAAGTTGGGCACCTGCATCTTCAAAAAACTCTCCATCAGACGAGTATGAGGAGTTCCAGCAAGGCCACCCGCATTTGGAACTGCGGCATGAGGATTCACATTAACACCAGCACGAGTCTCATTATGCGGTGTCATGAAACCCGTCAACATCCGATTAAACTGAAGCCGAGCTTCTTGTTGCATCATATTGCCCATGATGTTGGCAATATCATGAAAGCTTCCGACATTCGGGGCACCTGGTATGTCCTGGGTACCTTGGTCACCAGTTTGCTGATCATGACCGCCTTCAGGTATTTCACCACGACCACTTCCATGATCACTGGATTCACCACGCCCACTTCTCAGAGTAACCATTCTGCAAGAACCGGAAACGTCAAAATTCCAAATTTCGAAGTTTCAATGAAATCAATATGTCCAAATGATTTGAAAATTTAATTCATGCTCAAACACATCCATTTAGTCATCCAACAACAATTCATAGGACAAAAATCACATTTTCCAACATTTCAACCAAAATTGGAGCTACTGGGTCCACTGGTCGGTTGATTGGTCGATTGGTCCAATCGACCAATGAGTCGACCAATGCTCACAGAATACGAAAATTCGCATTATAAGCCTCATTCTCACATTCAAACTTCATTCTAACTTCCTCCACAAGTGAGTGAGCTCTAGCGAAACATCTTCTAAGGTTCTTTCAAGCATCTTTGGGTGATTCAAGTGTTTTAACAACAACACCACAACTCACATTCATCAAACACAAGGTAAGACTATCATTTTCTCTTTTACTTTCATCTTCTCATGCTTGCATTTCAATCAAATCCATGTTTTACTTGTATCCATTGTTAGAAATCATGTTTAGGAATACTTAGAAACATATTCCCTAGGTTTTAAACACAATGCCATGAATAGACAACAAGTTCTAACACCTTCTTGCACTTCTCGCAAAGTTTTCGTACCGAAATTGTTATCTTTAGAAAATTTTTGATTTCTCACAAACCGCTTGGAGTTTTCACATGAAATCAGTTGCTACATGCTCCAAATGATACTGTAGATATGTCCATATAGTTTGATTTAACCAATTTCAACTTTTCAAAAAATCAATTTTGACCTAGAATGCAAAATCCCCAAATTCTTTCTTGCTGAATTTTTCGCTTTATATCAAGCTTCCGATCGAATTTTATCAAATGAATTTCATAGACGTGCAATTCCAAGTATTATGCACATGCTAGTATCTTCAAATCAAATTTCCCCCAAATTTGAAATTTTCCGAAAATTTACGAAAATACCCTTTTGGCTTAAATCTTGAAATAGCACTTAACCAACAATGTCATTGTCTCTTCTACAGATATTTATTATGCCGAGAGGGATACGCGGACGAGGTAGAGGTCGCATAGTAGGGGCACTCAGAGGTAGAGGTCGGGTTCCTTCAGAGCCTAGACAGTATGTCCGGAGACCAGATCGCTTCGACACTCCACAAAGCCGAGTTCCCGTATGAGGCCTACTTCAGCTCTTCGCGGATCGAGCTAGGACGTCTATTACACCTTCGCCGGCTCCGGGTCTTTAGGATACAGCGAGAGGCTCGACACCTTGCGGTGGACTCATCTCTTCACGGATGATCCGCTCCGTATATCCTGAGCTAGTGAGGTTGTTCTTCAGCAACCTTACTTACACCGAGGAGGCTAGAAGTCCAGGGCATCCACTTAGACTTGTCCTCAGGAGGAGGGTCCTTCAGACTTAGATTCGCTTTTCCACCAGATCGTTAGCCGAGATCTTGCGGGTCCCTCACTACCCAGATCAGTGCGTATGGATACCTGCAGGAGCAGCTATAGATAGCTACTTGATGCCATATGAGCTGCGCGAGATACGCTCTACACTGTGGGACAGCCGCCGGTGCTTCACTTCGAGGAACAGCGGACAAATGACAGTTCTTGCACGAGTTATCGGTCGCATTGTCGGTCGAAACATCATGCCGAAGGCTGGACATCACCATAGGATTACAGTGATGGAGGCCATAGTCATCTATCGGATTTACATGGGCTTCGAGATTGACCTTTCCTACATCATACAGCAGGTCATGCTGGATCTGGTTCTGCGGCCTAGCATGCGGAATCTTTGCTATGGGAGGTTACTGATTTTGATCTTCAGGCATTTCGGGGTCAGTTTCGAGGATACACCAGTGGACATTGGTCCACGAGGATACGTCATGGGGACTAGGATGGTACGTCAGATGGGACTGACACAGACAGTGAGATCTCCTGGTCCAGAGGGTGAGGAGGATGATTAGACAGAGGATGAGTAGGAGTCAGAGGATGGTGGAGAGGATATCGGTCCTGACAGTGATGATGATCAGGTCGGAGATGATACTAAGATGTACGAGACAGTGCCGGAGCATCACGATTTCCCTTCCTCGCACTTCGAGACAGATGGTCCTTCTCATGCGGTTCCAAAGACTTCGGATCTCAGTGCACAGATGAGATCGATGACTTCCATGTTGGAGAGGATGGAGGTCAGACAGGAGAAGCTATATGAGAGGATGGAGTCATGACAGGATAGGATAGAGTATCAGGTGACTCAGCTTTCAGAGGAGTTCCGAGCTTACAGAGATTAGAGGAGATCACCTAGATAGACTGTTCTAGGATTTTCATTTATGCTTTTCAGATGTAGCAGTTGTAAAACTTTTCTTAAAGTTAATGAAGTTCTCCCTGTTTCACTTTATTATTGTGTATTATGCACCTTTCTTTTATTGCATTAGGTGACAATTGTTTAAGTATAATTATTGTGCATTATTAAGAATTATCCAGTTATGCTTCATTAATAGTTTCAAGTCCAAGTGTTCTATTATTCACTTCTAAGATTAGATGAGTCACTTCTGGATCTATGACTCAGGAATGTTCTGTTACTGTTTTCTGTGGTTAGGATTTCCTTGAACTTTGGGCTCTGATACCATTCTGTCACATCCTCCCAGCCGGTACCCTAACTGGCATACCCGAGAGTGTGATCCACAGCCCCGAAGATCAAGTATCGAGGAAATCATCCTCCCACATATGCAATAACATAATCATGAACAGAAATAAATCAAGGTTTAATATTATAAACAAGGTTCAAAACAAGAAATGAACAATCAGAATAATCAGAGTGCGGAAAGATACCAGATATCCAATGATATCAAAAAGGAGTGAAGTGAGGCGGAAACTCACTTTACCAAAATAGCGGAACGTAGTATAAAAATCAAAAGGGATTACAACTGAAACAAATGTACTAATAAATAAACCAAGATCAAGCGTCTTCAAGTTTATAGATAACGTCTTCATAAGTATGGACTTCATCAATCCAATGAATCCGTTCTAACTCTATGCCGTTCTCAAAAGTAGTACGCAGCTTGATCCGCCGGGGGATCATCAAAGTAATTTTGATCGTTGCCAGCACTTTGCGTGTAATACGCTTCATCAGCTTGTGCTTCATTTGTCTTCGTTCGTCATAGTATTCTGTACCTGCAGGATAATCTAACAAAAAGAAATATACAATAGGAATGAGTTTCGAGGAAACTCAGTAAGGTAGTTAATCCATAACATCATAGATAACATGTGGCAAAACATATCATGATGCAATGCAGTATGAAACAAGTAATGTATGAATGCATCTAACTCTATGTATGCTGGTCTCTATGGCAGACATGCTTTAAGTCATAGCACCGTACTTTTTTGGGAAGGTCACGCATACGGCTCCTGTTGGTAGTGGGTCGGGCATCCCTCTCGGACAAACCATGTTAGGGGGTTAAGTCAACACACTCTCTCACAACCATTTGGCATAAGTACTGGCGCATGTCAGGGAAAAACCTAGCCCAATGCAAGTCATCTACTCAGTTACATCAAGTCAGGTCCAGATACTTCCATTCCTCCCCTCTCGGGATCCTTTCCGGTATCCTTTCCACTAGAGTCACGGATATTACTCACCGGACTCATCAACCCTATTGGTTATCCACATATGGTAAACGGGAAGCTCTCATGTCCTCTCACGGATATAACTCACCGGTCTCGAGCGCCCATGAGCCCAAGTCTAGCCATATGCAACCCTCCAATAAATGGCCCCCACAATGTGATTCCCGTCCTCTCACGGATATAACTCACCGGTCTCGAGTGCCCATTGCTACCACGGATCGTTCGGTCTCAATACCCTTCTGAATCGAGTCTGATATAACAGGGGTATATCCTAGCCAAACACTGCTAGACATCCTTAGGTATGACAACCATTGATTCGGGAAAGTGTCGATGGGCAACCCCGGAAACATCCCATACTATTTCCGATAATGTCCAAGGACAGAAGTGTCAAAAGGACACTTCCCAATCCCAAACCAAACTTAAGCAAACACATTCTCAGATCAGTCATGACATACACAACCAGTAGTTCATCATATAAAAGAGAATGTAAAAGCAACATCAGGTTAAGCAATAATAAGTAATTCATATAACATAAACAATGAAAAGATGATATGAATAAGTGCTACTGTTCCCACAGTAGGAGATCTGAATTAAAATACAATAACAGTAGGTAATCTCATAGTTTCATAAAGTAGAAACTAGAGAACAAGCAATCTATGTAGTTAAGGAATCAACTGTCCTTACCTTCTAACTTGAATGGAATCTTAAAGAATCAAGTATGATCTTGAGAGTGGTTGAGATCATACCTTTGCCGTAGACAGATGAAGAATTCTTCAAGTCTTTGAAAGAGATCACCAAAGAATGCAAGGGAATGGGTTAGATTAGGGTTCTAACTTGTTCCAGAGGCTTAGGAGGCAGAGGAGGCGGAGTATTCCCGAGATTAGACTTAAATAGAAGTGACAGGATTCAAATTTCAAAAACAGAATCAATTGGTCGATTGATTGGTCGATTGGTCCAATCGACCAATGAGTCGACCAATCAAGACAACAACTTCAAAACAGGGAATTGAAGGCTCAGATCAAGTCCAAACATCAAGGGGTTTTGCACACCTCTAGAGTGACATACCTAGGAGTTAGAAATGCCTTTGAATTAACAAAGAGACCACTCCAAGACCATCAACTAATCCACTCTTCATCCGGGTGCAGTTTCCACCATTGGAACATTAGCATCAACACTCATGGATTCCAATCCAGCCATCAAGTCTTCAATAGAAATGGCCCAAAGATGACTTCTTGCCTTACTTCGGGTCACTGGACCTACAATAAACAGAGATTCCGGATTAGGGTCAGGGCTGGGTTTCACATTAGGTATTGTCACACCCCACCCGCCGGACTCGGTTACCCGCCCGACAACCGGTTGGTGCGATCCGTCACAAGATCCAAGGTTTTAGTCTATCAACAATATTTAAAACAAATAAAGATAATCAAGAGCAAAGACTATTCAATAACTGAATTAAATGAATTACAGGAGTCCAAATACTCCAATAACAATAATAAAGGAAAGAAATAACTAATAAAATGGATAAGGGTTTAGCGGAAGTAAACAAAAGAATTATATCAATTTCTTCCCAGTTTCCTTTTCTAAATCTAAAAAGTTTTTTTCATGGATCTCAAGGTAAGGTGTTCTCCAATTCAACTCTATTCGCCGAGCAAACTTTCTGACCACCTTCCGTCTCTGATCATCAATAGGTGCGATAAGCGCACTCCATGCAGCTGCAGGAGCTCCCGCACATGCTATTTCCATCTCCCACTGACGGTGCCACATTTTTTTTCATACGGGATGGTTCCTTCATAGGAAACCAGTCCATCCTCCTGTATAATTCCTTCTTATGTGCAGGCTAATAAACAATACAAAATAAAGACGTGAGTTCTAGAGAACTCAGTAAGAAACAATCACAAATCCCATCAATTTTCCAACAATGCCAAGACACATAAATAATATGAATGAATGCAACATATGAATGATACTATGATTTCTAACTATGCAGGTCTCTACTAGTTGACATGCTTTAAGTTATACACCAGCCCTCCTCTGGGTAAGTCTCATCACTCTGATCCGGCAAGGACTGGCTACCTCTGTAGGGATCCTGGGAAAAAGGGAAAGTCCACACCTGGCTCTCAATTCCATGGCTGGGGGTTAAGTCAACACTCTCTTACCACGACCATTGGTAATGAGTACTGGCGCATGTTGGGGTTTCTAATCCAATGCAAGGTCATACTGGTTACATGTCTACATGAAGTCCAGATACATCCCCTATGGCACCAACCAACTCGGTTCAGTATCCTTCGCAACCTAGGAGAGAGAATCCTCATGGACTAGCTACCGCTGTTGGACTCCAATCCTTAACCCTTGGTCATCCACATATTATTGGGGCGGATGCTCTCATGATTCCTGACGACACCCGGTCCGATCCTTGGACATCCATGAGCCCTACCCTAACATATGCAACCCTACCATTTATATGACTAACAGTGGACCACAATGTCACATCACTGTCATCACGGGTCAGTCGGTTTCAATCCCCCTACCGAAAGGGTAGTAGCATGTGGGGTACCTAACCATGCAAATCTAGACTCGACCTAATTAATGCCATCAAATAGTAAAGACAGGTCTGGAGACATCAGCAGGCATGTGTCCCATTCCACAGCCTTCTGATATCCCTAGCTAAGATATCCCAAAATAGATACCTCATCCATCAGAACCATATACCAACTACCATCAATACATAACATTCATAATCAACACAATATGTATATAAGTAAGACAAACAACAGTAAAGTAATATGATTTCTATATAAGACATATAAACAGCAGCATATATAAAGAAATATGATTTCAAATATACACTAGATTAACATATTATAAGTTTATTCAAGAGATAGGATGAATTGTCCTTACCTGCATATAAGTAAGATTGTCCGTAAAATGAAATCCGATAATTATTATATAACTTTTCTTTCAAACAGTGATCACCTATACACAGGTTTACAGTAACATATAAGTTAAATGAATCAATTTGAATCAAAACCAAAAACCATTTGGTCTCTATTTACCAGCCGGTCGCTAGGTTGAGCGACCACCACTAATGACCGCCCCAAAAACAGTGAGTTTCAATCCGAAACTCAAGCTCCTGATTACTCGTTTTCAATCCGGATAGTAATCTTGACCTAAGTCTCAAATCTAATACTCCCTAAGCCAAAAGGGTGAGGGAAAACTAACCATTACCATCAATAGATTACCCAGAACTCTCCCCTTGACTGGATTAACCTTCTCACGAAATCAGGGTTTCGTTTACGGTTAATTCATCTCAAGTAGATTAAAAATAGAGTTAAAAGATCCAAGGGGGTAACCACAAAGACGAGGGGATGGCTTAACACTAATTTAACGGACAAAGAGAGTAAAGAACAAAGGATTAATTCATTACCTCACGCCAGAGAGTCAGAGAAGGAAAGGACTGATCTCCAAGTCACTGCCAGCACTCCAGAGTCTCTTTCGGAACTTCCCCGCAGCCGTCTAACCTCCAAATTTAGCAACCACGAATAAAATATTCGTTACTTAGATGAGGGTTGCCTTGTATAGAAGTCAGGGGGCAAAATAGGGTAAAATTCCTGAAAACAGACCGGGCGGTCGCTCCAGGCGGTCGCTTGGTTTGATCGACCGCCACTAGCAACTGCCCCCATGTAATTTGCCATACAAGGGTGCTTTTGCTAGGGGGTTGATACCCTAGGCCAACCTAGCCCTAAAGAAGAGATGGGGGAGATCTTACCTTCATTTCGGACGTCTCCGAACAACACTTGACTTCAAGAATTCCAAAATCCAACCAAGGTAGGCTCTTCAGATAAAGGATCCAAATCCATGGGTTCAGGGTGTGGATCATGGACTTCAATCTGGACACTCCACAAATTCACTCGACTAGACCTTCGGGTTCTCGGACCTGAAATACGGATCTTGGGTTAGAAATATGGGGGTTGTTACAGGTATGGTTTGGAAAGGGGATGTGTCATTTTGACACTTCTGTCCTTGGACACCTACGGGAATATTATGGGATGTTTCCGGAGATGCCCTTTGGACACCTTCCTAAACTGTTGGTTGTCATACCTAGGGCTGTCTAGAAGTGTTTGGCTAGGGTGTCCCGTTATATCGACCCCTAGTCAGAAGGGTATTGAGACTGAACGACCCGTGGTAGCAATGGGGACCCATGGACGCTCAAGACCGGTAACCAATCCGTGAGAGGACATGGATCACATTGTGGATACTCAAAAGAGGCCATTCATTGGTAGGGTTGCATATGGATAGACTTGGGCTCATGGGCGCTCAAGACCGGTGACCAACCCGTGAGGGGACATGAGAGCTTCCCATTTACCATATGTGGATAACCAATAGGGTTGATGAGTCCGTAGTCAAGGACTATGAGGACTCTAGTGTGAAGGATACTGGAAAGGATCGCCAGGGGCGAGGAATGGATGTATCTGGATCTGAGTTGATGTAACTAAGTAGAAGACTCGCATTTGGCTATGCTTTAACCCTGACATGCACCAGTGCTTAGATCAATGGTGATGTGAGAGAGCGGTGACCTAAACCCCAGCCATGTAATGTCCCGAGGGATGCTGGACCCACTACCAAATGATGTTGTGTGATGAGACCTTCCCAAAGAAGTACGATGCTATGACTTAAAGCATGTCTGCCAATAGAGAACAACATACATAGAGTTAGAATCATAATGCATCATATGTTTCATATCACATTGCATCATATCACATTGCATCATATCACATTGCATCATACTTTGCTTTGAAATCCTGCCATTTATGTTATTATGGATTAATTGCTTTACTGGGTTTCTTTTAAAACTCACTCCTTTTGTGCTATGTATTGTTAGATTTCTCTATAGGCTCAGAGTATTATGACTGCTCGTATGAAGAAGCGTAGGGAGAGGAGGCGTATCTCCAAGAAGGTGATTGCGGTTACGATGATTACATTGAAGATCCCGCGGGTGGTTATGATGCACATTTTCTTAGTCCGTCGATAGAGTGGAAGCGCCCTTGTGCCATTTTTGAGACTTATACTTATAGAGATGTTCTCTAAAAGATTGAGAATGATTTAGTTACTCATTGTAATTGTTATTGGGATAGTTTTGATCTCTTTTCCTTTCTTTTTGGAACTACTTTTCCGCTGTTGGTAGAGTGAGATTTCCACCTCACTTTACTTTATGATCTTGCCAATTTTGTTACCTTTCGTACTCTGATGATATATGACTTTATTCCTTTCTTATTTGGATCTCTCATTTATACTTTGCACATTGTTGTATATGTTCATGATTATGTTATTGTCTATGTGGGAGGATGATTACCTCGATACTTGATCTTCGGGGCTGTGGATCACACACTAGGGTATGCCAGGTAGGGTACCAGCTGGGTGGATGTGACACATAAAGCACATCATCATAACTATAGAAATCCGAAGTCCAACACAGACAGCCTGCTCCAGCACCAGGTGTCGGGCTAATTGTAACAACCCCCATATTTCTAACCCGGGATCCATATTGCAAGTCCGAGAACCCGAAGGTCTAGCCGGGTGAATTTGTGGAGTGTCCGGATAGAAGTCCATGATCCATACCCTGAACCCATGGATCTGGTTTCTTTTGGTGAAGAGCCTGCCTTGCTTGGTAGTTGGACTTCTGGAAGGCAAGTGATGTCTGGAGATGTCCGGAATGAAGGTAAGACCTCCCCTATGTCTTCATTAGGGTTAGGTTGTCCTTGGGCATCAACCCCCTGAGCAAAGCACCCTTGTATAGCAATATACTTGGGGGCAGTTGCTAGTGGTAGTTGATTAAACCAAGCGACCACCTTGAGCGACCGCCTTGAGCGTATAAAACCTGACCCTAACCTTAACCCGGTTACTCTTTTGTCTGTAGGTCTGAAGACTCAAAGTAGAAGTGAAAGTCAACTATGGGCCATATCAGTAGAAGATATAGTGTTCGACTCTGAACCTATGGAGATTGAAGATGATGCCCCATACTTGAAGACAATGTTGGATATAGAAAAGAGACTACGCCTTGATGAAGAGAAGATTGGTTGATGATCTTAGAGCTTGATGGGATATGATTTAAATCCATTTTTCCATGCTAGGTAAGTTATAGAATATCGAAACTGAAATACCAGAGGCACTTCCTCTTAGCCATTCATTGCAAAAATGAACGAAAAGCGATATGAACGTGCTATTTTCAAATTGATTGATAGATAGCCACTGTGATTAGTTCTGATAGATCGAAAGAGTAGGAATGGATAGAGAGGGAATCTATCAATAATAAGGGGAAATCTCCTATTTGGCAGGGCGCTGCGTGTAGGAAGGCCGATGACTACGCCCGTGCTAAAAGACTACGACTACAAGCCAAGCCGGAAGCGACTCGCTTCTATTCTCGTTGGGATTGGATATAGATGGGCTATCGTGTTGCATTTCCTCTGGCGGGGTAGCTGCAATGCTAGGTAAGTTATAGAATATGTGTTTAAAGTTACGTTTGATTCCAAGTAGTGGAAGGCCCTCAAATCCCTGACTTTGGCTTTGCTGTCTGCATGGGTCGACTGGGCCAGGCTACCTAGCCAATCGACCCAGAGATGCTGAACTCGAGCAGAATCTTCTGTTTAGGTTATATTGCTATATATACCCCATGACTTCGTGATTTTAGTATCCCTAGCCTCCAAAACACTTAGAGAACAAAGGGAACTCATCTCCAAGCCTCCAAAAGTGTTGAAGAAGACCTAATCTTGCAAACTTGCAAATTCTCTCTGTTGTTCTTCAATCAAAGGTTAGTATTCAATCTTTTGTGTTATCGATTCATTCTTTCCATGATCACTCTCATCTCTGAACTGAGATTTCGATGAAGATGCTGCAACCTTATAGTCATATCTTTACAATCTCTTTTCATTCTCTTATGCCATGATCATCTTATTCATTCTTAATATGATTTTTATGATTTCTTCTTAAACTATGATCATATTCTTATTTTGATTTATTCTAGCATTGTAGATGTCTCTCCATGATTATTCATACCTCTGATTTACTGTGTTCTTGTACTAGAATGAGACCTTATCATCTCTAGTTCATCTCTTTCATTCATAGCATGTTTCCAATGAAAACCATGATTTTTACCAAAATAGAAACTATGATTTCAAATTAGTAAGTAATGGTTTTAATCGTTGTTTGATGTCTAAAATATGATTTTTAGTCTTAGACTACTGTGTTAGACATTCTCTCCATGTTTCGTAGCATTTAGGATTGTATAACATAGGTTTCGGATCAAGATTCTATTTTTGAACTTGGATTTACTCTTGGGCAGATTGACTGGGTCGATTGACTCAATCAACCCAGCCAATCAACCTGCAATGACAGAATTGGATTTCTTCGTCCGTTTCGATTTGATTGATCTTATTCTTTTAGGACTACTTCCTAATGACTGTATGATGTTATTCTAGGGTTTATTTGCTAACTTTGGATTCATCCTCTTGTCCGTCCGGAATATATTCGAATCTATTTAAGGTAAGGAAAGTTGTTACCATATTAACATAGATTACAATGATTTAGTTTCTAATTTGGGAACTACTTAGATTTGCAACTGTTATGTTAGTTTCTATTATGATATGAATGCTGTAAGTACAATAGGATCTTATTTCCTTATTTACTTTATGTACTTGGATCATGTATGAATATTTATTTACGTATGTTGCTCATTATTTTGATATTGTCTTATTATACTCTTTCATATGATGAGATATTTGTCGTGGATGATATGACTGAATTATGATTGTGATTATTTAGGTATGATTTGGGGATTGGGGAATGTCCTTTTGACATTTTTGTCCTTGGACATCATTGGGGATAGTATGGGATATTTCCAATGTTGCCCTTTGACACTTTCCCGGATTATTGGTTGTCATACCTAGGACTTGTCTAGCAGTGTTTGGCTAGGATATTCCTTGTTATATCATACCCGATTCGGAAGGGTATTGAGACCGAACGACCCGTGGTAGCAATGGGGATTTATGGGCGCTCAAGACCGGTAACCAACCCGTGAGGGGACATGAATCACATTATGGGGGCCATTTATGGGTAGAGTTGCATATGGATAGACTTGGGCTCATGGGCGTTCAAGACCGGTAACCAACCCGTGAGAGGACATGAGAGCTTCCCGTTTACTATATGTGGATGACCTATAGGGTTGATGAGTCCGTATTTGAGAGAGTCGGATATGCTGACTCTAGTGTGAAGGATATCGGAAAGGATCCCGAGAGGGGAGGAATGGATGTATCTGGATCTGAGTTGATGTAACTAAGTAGATGACTTGCATTTGGCTACGCTTTAGCCTGACATGCACCAGTACTTAGACCAAATGGTGATGTGAGAGAGAGGTGACTTAACCCCCAGCCATGGATTGTCCGAGAGGGATGAAGGACCCTTTGCCAACTGAGGATGAGTGAATTGAGACCTACCCAAAGAAGTATGGTGCTATGACTTAAAGCATGTCTGCCTATAGAGACCAGCATACATAGAGTTAGATTCATACATGCATTGTCTGTCTCATATCATATCACATTATGCTTTGCTTATGCTATCATGTTATTTATGCTATTATGGAATAACTTGCCTTGCTGGGTTTCTTTTGAAACTCACTCCTTTTGTACAACATCTTTTGTTAGATTATTCTGCAGGCATTGATGACTATGAAGGCCAATATGAGGAAGCGCAAGATGAAGAAGCGTACAATACGCAAGGTGTTGGCAACTATGAAGATTATGCTGAGGATTCCTCGAGTGGTCTTACTTGTTACCAAGATTAACCCTATTGTGGAGTGGGAATGTCTGAGCGTGATTGATGAAGTCTATGTTTATGAAGACGTTCTTTATAAAGTAGAATAGGCTCTAGCTTAGTTAGATTATATCTTTCTTTCTTGTCTTTAGAACTAGTTGTAATCTCCTTTGACTTTCGATCTACATTCCGCTGTACTCGTGGAGTGAGATTCTGCCTCATTCTACATTTTTTATTATATATATATATATATATATATATATATATATATATATATATATATATATATATATCTATTGGTATCATTTCCGCACTCTGATGATTATCTCATTACTTTACTTTGATTCATTTGAATAATATTGTTAACGTTGATTTAGTCCTGTTCTTGATTATATTATTGTGAATGTGGGAGGTTGATTTACTCGATACTGGATCTTGTGGACTGTGAATCACACACTCGGGTATGCCAGATAGGGTACCGGCTGGGTGGATGTGACAGAGTGGTATCAGAGCCCACAGTTCCAAGTAAAATCCTAACCACAGAAACAATGATAGAACATTCCTGAGTCATAAATGTGAAACCCGACCCTAACCTTAACCCGGATACTCTTTGATTGTAGGTCCGAAGACCCGAAGTAGAAGTGAAAGTCAACTATGGGCCATATTGGTAGAAGATATAGTGTTCGACTCATAACCTATGGAGATTGAAGATGGTGCCCCATACTTGAAGACAGTGTTGGATATAGGGAAGAGACTGCACCTTGATGAATAGAAGATTAGTTGATGACCTTAGAGCTTGGTGGGATATGATTTAAAGCCATTTTTCCATGCTAGGTATGTTATAGAATATGTGTTTAAAGTTTCGTTTGATTCCGAGTAGTGGAAGACCCTCAAATCCCTATTTTTGGCCTTGCTGTCAGCCTGGGTCAAGTGCTTGGGTCGACTGGGCAATGCTACCCAGCCAATCGACCCAGAGTTGCTGAACTCGAACATAACCTTCTGTTTTGAGAATCTTGCTATATATACCCCATGACTTTGTGATTTTAGTATCCCTAGCCTCCATAACACTTAGAGAACGAAGGGAAACCATCTCCAAGCCTCCAAGAGTGAAGAAGACCTAATCTTGCAATCTTGCAAACTCTCTCTCTTGTTCTTCAATTAAAGGTTAGTAATCTATCTTTTATGTTAATGATTTATTCTTTCCATGATCACTCTCATCTCTGAACTGAGATTATGATGAAGATGCTGCAACCTTGTAGTCATATCTTTACATTCTCTTTTCATTCTCTTGCACTATGATCATCTCATTCATTCTTGACATGATTCTTATGATTTCTTCTTAAACTATGATAATATTTTCTATTTTGATTCATTCTAGCATTATAGATGCTTCTCTATGATTATTCATACCTCTGATCTACTGTGTTCTTGTACTAGAATGAGATCTAATCATCTCTAGTTCATCTCTTTCATTCATAGCATGTTTCCAATGAAAACTATGATTTTTACCAAAATAGAAACTATGGTTCTAAATTAGTAAGTAATGTTTTAATGGTGGTTTGATGTCTAAATTATGCTTTTTAGTCTTAGACTACTGTGTTAGACAATCCCTCCAAGTTTCGTCGCATTCCGGTTTGTATAGCATAAATTTCGGACCAAGATTCAATTTTTATTTTCGGATTTGCTCTTAGGCAGATTGCCTGGGTTGACTGGAGCACTCAACCCAGGCAATCAACCCGCAACAGCAGAATCTGTTTTCTTCGTCCAATTTGATTCAATTCATGCTTATTCTTTTAGGACTACTTCCTAATGATTGTGTGATGCTATTCTAGGGTTTATTTGCTAACTTTGGGTTCATCCTCTTGTCCGTCCGGAATATTCTCGAATCTATTTAAGGTAAGGAAAGTTGTTACCATATTAACATAGATTGCATAGATTTAGTTTCTAATTTGGGAACTACTTAGATTTGCTATTGTTATGTTAGTTTCTATTATGATATGAATGCTGCAAGTACATTAGGATCTTATTTCCTTATTTACTTTATGTACTTGATTATGTATGAATACTTACTCATGTATGTTTTTTTATTTATTTGATCTTGTCTTATTATACTCTTTCATATGATGAGATATTTTTCGTGGATGATATGCCTGAATTATGATTGTGATTGTTTAGGTATGATTTGGGATTGGGGAATGTCCTTTTGACATTTCTGTCCTTGGACCTCATTGGGAGTAGTATGGGATATTTCCAATGTTGCCCTTTGACACTTTCCCGGATGATTGGTTTTCATACCTAGGACTTGTCTAGCAGTGTTTGGCTAGGTTACACCCTTGTTATATCAGACCCGATTCGGAAGGGTATTGAGACCGAACGACCCATGGTAGCAATGGGGATTCATGGGTGCTCAAGACCGGTGAGTTATATCCATGAGGGGACATGAATCACATTGTGGGGACCATTTGTGGGTAGAGTTGCATATGGATAGACTTGGGCTCATGGGCGTTCAAGACCGGTAACCAACCCGTGAGAAGACATGAGAGCTTCCCATTTACTATATGTGGATGACCTATAGGGTTGATGAGTCCGTAGTCCGAGTTGGTTGTAGCCATAGGATACGCTGACTCTAGTGTGAAGGATACCGGAAAGGATCGCTAGGGGCGAGGAATGGACGTATCTGGATGTGAGTTGATATGACTAAGTAGAAGACTTGCATTGGGCTAGGCTTTACCTTGACATGCGCCAATACTTAGACCAAACGGTGATGTGAGAGAGAGGTGACTTAACCCCTAACCATGGATTGTCCAAGATGGATGAAGGACCCTTTGCCAACCGGCATTGTGAGATGAGACCTACCCAAAGAAGTATGGTGCTATGACTTAAAGCATGTCTGCCTATAGAGACCAGCATACATAGAGTTAGACTCATACATGCATTTTTGTCTCATATCATATCACTTATTGCTTTGTTTGTGATACTATGTTATTTATGCTATTATGGAATAACTTGCCTTGCTGAGTTTCTTTTGAAACTCACTCCTTTTGTACAATATCTTTTGTTAGACTATTCTACAAGTTTTGATGGCTATGAAGCGCAATATGAGGAAGTGCAAGATGAAGAAGCGTACCATACGCAAAGTGTTGGCGATTACGAAGATTACTGTGAGGATCCCTCGAGTGGTCTCTCTTATTACCAGGATTAGCCCTACTGTGGAGTGGGAGCGTCTGAGCATCATCGATGAAGTCTACGTTTATGAGGACATCCTTTATAAAGTAGAAAAGACTCTAGTTTAGTTATATTATATCTTTCTCTTTCTTGTCTTTAGAATCAGTTGTAATCCCATTTGATTTTCGAACTACATTCCGCTCTACTCGTGGAGTGAGATTCAGCCTCACTCTACTTTTGATTTATATATCTATTGGTATCTTTTCCGCACTCTGATGATTATCTCGTTACTTATCTATGATTCATTTGAATAATATTGTTAACATTGATTTAGTCTTGTTCTTGATTATATTGTTGTGAATGTGGGAGGATGATTTCACTAACTACTGGATCTTGTGGACTGTGGATCACACACTCGGGTATGCTAGATAGGGTACCGGCTGGGTGGATGTGACAATAAATCTAGAAGTGACTCAAGTATTCTTAGAATTGAATAATAGGACACTTGAATTAGAAACTCAAAAGTGAAGAATAATATACCCTGAATAATACACAATAAGTCTGATTTAACAAACATCACATAATGCAATTGTTGTGGAGAACATAGATCCCAAGTACCCCCGTCGGGGCAAGCATACATCCCCAGTCGGGGTAATGAGATCATCTAAAGAGGATTCTCAGAATCCTCTTATGGAGCATAGCACATACCCACTCGGGACGTGAGTCTTCTGCAAGCTCGGGATGAACAGTGCTCTCTCATGAGAGGCACAGAAAACCCCCTCGGGAGAAGGCTTATTGACCCCTTCGAGAGGAAGCATAATCACTCTTTCAAAGAATATGTTCGGAATAAGCCCATAAATCCCACTTGGACTAAGTCCAAGAGAGACGTTGAAGACGGCCAAGTCAAGAGAGTTAGTTACAGAAAAACTACTCAGTAAGGCCGTTTCGAGAATTGGGGAGATGAGTCATCAAATAACGGCTCTATCTGGTCCGACAAAGAAGGAGCTGTTATTCCAAAGATATTCCACTCACTCTTCAACTGTCGATCCAAAACTCAAGGAAGCGCCGCCTCGAGGTATTCATTATGTTCTTGAGAACTCTCTCAAGAACTCTTATTGTTGCCTAGGCTGACTTGAGCGTCGGAGATGGTTCCCCAGCCCAAACTTGGCCAGACCAATCTTGTTTCCTTTGTGAGTGCAGGCACCTCAGCTATTCCAACTTGGTTGGAGAGCTCTTAAGGCGGTCATCTCAGTATCTGGTCCTCGAAGAAGTTCTAGACGCAACAGCAACAAAAGAAAATACATAATACACAATAAGACGGTGAAACAAAAGTGAACTTCATTAATTTTAGGAAAGTTCTACAACAAGTTACATTTGAGAAACATAAAAGGAAATCCTAGTACAATCTATCTAGACTACTGTCTTTACTCTCTCAGTACTCTAACATCCTCTACAACCTGAGTCAATTGTGACTCCATCTTCTCCTGCCTCGACTCTATCCTCTCTAGGATGGAAGTCATAGAGTGCATCTGTGCACACAACTCCGCAGTCTCTGGAACTCTAAGTGAAGGACCTCCGATCTCAAAATGTGATGATGTGGGGATCTCCTGATGACCCTGATCTGTCTCACGCATCTCAATGTCATCTCCAGCCTGGTCATCTGTATCTAGACCAGCATCGTAGTCACCACCATACGACTCATCATCCTCCTCATCTGTCTCAACACCATCCTCATCATCTGACCTCTCAGTCTGAGTAATGTGCATCTGATGAATAGTCCTCGTCCCGATGTCATAGCCCAGTAATCGTGTCTGCATCAGTGTATCCTCCAGCCTCACTCCAAAATGCCAGAAGATAAGTGTGAGTAGACGTCCGAAGAAAAGGTTCCGTACTCTTGGAGAAGTCACAACCTCTAGCATGACGTTCTTAATGATGAAGGAAAGATCAATCTTGAAACCCCGGTATATGCGGTAAATCAGTAGAGCATCCATCACTGATACTCTCTCATGAGGCCCTGCCTTCGGGATGATGTTGCGGCCCACAATGCGACCGATGATTCTAGCCGAATCTGTCATCTGTGCACTAGTCTGTGGTGTATAGCATCCATCATCTTTCCAAAGTGTGATGCAAATCTCATGCAGCTCGTGTGGTAGTAGATAAGCATCTATCTCTGCCCCAGTAGGTATCCATACACACTCATGAGGGTAGTGTGATACCCGGAAAATGTTTGCCAGTGTACTAGTAGAAAATCGAATCCATGTCTCTCGAACTCGACTCTCTAGGATCAACTCTAATGGACCACGCCTCCAACCCTCCTCGACTGATGTAAGGTTGCTAAAGAACAACCTCACTAAGTCCGGATAGACTGGAAGATCCTCAGTAAAAAGATGCTTCCACTCCATCGTATCGAATCTATGACGGATCAGGAAAGTGCTAAGCTGTCGTAGCTTGAGTACTCAGCCGTAAAGAAGACAAAAAGAGACTTGACGTTAGTAGAATTACAAAATTCAGCATGAAGGGTATTTTCGTAATTTTTTGAAAATTTTCGATTTTGGCAAAATTTCAAATTGAACATACTAGCAAGTGCACGGTACTTAGAATAGTGTGTTAGCATGTTTTATTTGAGAAAAACATTTCAATTTGGTGGTTTTAAGGTCAAAATTCAGCAAGCATAGAAAAGGGGGAAATTCTCAATTTAGGTCAAAATGCAATTTTTGAAGTTTGGTTTTGGCTCAATCAATTTACATACACATATTCATCATATCATTGCAAGTATGTAGGAGTTGATTTGAAGTCGAAACTCTTTGCTGTTTGAAAATGAGAGAAGATTTTCAAAAGAGGGTTTTCGGTTGAGAAATCGTTAACAAGAGACCATGAATTTGATATCAAGCGTTGTAAAGGCATGACATTGCGTTAAAATCACCTAGAACACATTCCTATATGTTCCTAGACATGATTCCTAGCGATTATAACAAGTAAATCATGATATTTGGAAGAATATATATCAGTTTGAAGTTGTTAAGCAAGGAAAAGAAGGAAATTTACCTTAGTTGATGTTGCAAGAATGTTGGAGACTTGTTGTTGATGCTAAATGGCCTAGAATGACTCTTGAAGACCTTAGAGAACCTTGCCTTAGAGCTCTCCCTCGAAGTCTTGTGTTTTGGAATGAGTTGAAATGAAAAAAAATGTGATTTTTAAGGTGTTTTTCGCGCACTGTATGCGTAGGTCGACTGGATCACTCGACCCAGCCAATCGACCCAAAGAGTAAATTTTTGGAACTTTGGATAAATTTGGGGATTTTGATATATGGTTCATGAATGACTATTTGATGATTAAAGTGATGATTTTAAGCCTTATTTGGATATGCTAAGACTAAGGTTAAGTAATTATTGATGGTACATTGGAATTTCGGTGTTTTGACCTGCTTTGATTTTTGTAGAATGGTTGTGCTAAGGAATCGCAATATTGGTTCTAATAGTACTAGAAATGAGGAAGAAGTGTTTCATGAAGATACTCCTAATGGTAGCACTGGTTAGCACACTCATGTGAGTGGTGATAATACGACCGGTATACCTAATGCTCCGGAAGTGAATAGTTTTCGTGATATTGCCAATATCATGGGCAACATCATGCAGCAGTCGAATCAATTCAACCAGATGATGATGGGTTTCATGACACTACATAATGAGACTCGTACTGGTGTGAATGGAACTCCTCATACCGCAGCCCCTAATGCGGAAAGGCTAGCTGGAACTCCTCATACTCGTCTGATGGAAAGTTCTCTGAAGATGCAAGTGCCTTATTTCACTGGTGTTACTAAGGACACCTTGTTCCCTAACAAGTGGCTGAGGCAATTAGAGAAAGCATTCCGTCACCTGTAGTGCTCTAAAGCACAGAAGATCTTGTTTGCCGAACAGAAGCTTTAGCAAGAAGCCGATGCTTCAGAAGCTTTAGCGAGGAAGATCATGTTGTGCACTTGAGTTTTGCTCTGCAGCGTTTGAGAGAGAAGAAGTTGTTTGGTTACCTAAAGTTATGTTCTTAGGTCACATTGTTTCTGCTGATGGTATTAAGGTTGACCCTGCAAAGGTTCAAGCTGTTGCCGATTGGGACCGACCTAAGTCAGTCATTGAGATTTTAAAGTTTTCTTGGTATGGCGAGATATTATAGGCACTTCATTGAGGTTTTCTCTAGATTATCAGCCCCTATGACAAAGCTTACCAGAAAAGGAATCAAGTTTGAGTGGAACAAAGCCTGTGAAAAGAGTTTCCAAGAACTCAAGAAAAGGTTGACTAACGCTTCAGTGTTGACAATACCAAATGCCTCTAGAGGTTTGACAGTGTATACCGATGCCTCTAAAAGTTGGTTTGGGTTGCATTCTGATGCAGCATGGGAAGGTTGTAGCTTATGCTTCTAGGCAGTTGAAGAACTATGAGCATAACTATTTTACTCATGATTTGGAATTGGTAGCTGTGGTTTTTTCTCTGAAAATCTGGCGTCACTATCTATATGGTGAAAAGATATTGATTTTCACTGACCATAAGAGTCTTAAGTATTTCTTTACTCAAAAGGAGTTGAATATGAGACAACGAAGATGGCTAAAACTGGTGAAGGACTATGATTGTTATATTCAGTATCATCTTGGAAAAGCTAATGTGGTTGTTGATGCTTTGAGTAGAAAGAGTAATCGAGAAAGTGTAGATCTGAAATCTCTCAGTAAGCCCTTATTATTCTCCATTGTCAGATTTGGACTTGAGATTTTGTCGGAAGGTTCCGTTGCTATTTTGGCAGCTGTGTCAGTTCGATCGAGTTTGAGGGACCGAATTCGCAGTCAATTGATCCAGAATTGAGGAAGAAGATTGACCTGATCACTTCAAAGACTAAGGACATGGAAGATTTCTCCCTAGCCTTTGATGGTGCTCTTGTTTTTAGAGAAAGAGTTTGTGTTCCTGCTGTAGAAGACCTCAGAAAAGAGATCTTGACTGATGCTCATCAGTCCATCTTTACTATTCATCCCGGAAGTGTGAAGATGTACCATGATATGAAAGGGTATTTTTGGTGGTCCGGCATGAAGAATGATGTGGAAGACTTCATTGCTAAGTGTGGAACTTGTCAACGTGTGAAAGCTGTCCAGCAGCTTCGTCTGGCCTTCTGCATCCTCTTCCAATACCTAGTTGGAAGTGGGAAGACATTGCTATGGATTTTATCACAGGTCAACCCCGAACTAGCAAAGGGAATGACTTAGTATGGGTGGTAGTGGACCGACTAACCAAATCGGCACACTTCATTCCGATGAAAATCACCTATACTATGGACAAGTTGGCCCGACTTTATGTTGATAATGTGGTGAGACTACATGGTGTTCCTGTTAGCATTGTGTCAGATAGAGACCCAAGGTTTACCTCGCATTTCTGGAATAGTCTGCAGAAAGCTCTGGGTACTCAGCTGAATTTGAGTACTGCTCATCATCCTCAGACCGATGGACAATCGGAAAGGGACCATACAAATTTTGGAAGATATGCTTAGAGTGTGCGTCATAGATATGAGTGGTAACTGGGATGACCACCTAGCCTTGGTGGAGTTTGCTTATAATAACATTTATTAGTCTACTATTGGAATGGCCCCGTTTAAACCTTTGTATGGAAAGACCTGTAGAACTCCTCTATATTGGGATGAAGTTGGGGAAAGGGGTGTTCTTGTCCCTAATCTAATTGAAACCACCGGTATCATGGTGGATATGATTAGAGAAAGGATCAAAACTGCCCAGTCTCGACAGAAGTCTTATGCAGATAAAAGAACATCAGACCTTGAGTTTCAAGTTGGTGAGCGTGCATTTTTGAAAGTTTCGCCGATTAAAGGAGTCATGCGTTTCAATATCAAAGGAAAGCTCAGCCCTAGGTATATTGGTACCTTTGACATTATTGAAAAGGTTGAACCAGTAGCCTATCGGTCGGCTTTGCCTCCGTCTCTTTCTGGTGTGCATGATGTTTTCCATGTATCTATGCTAAGGCAGTGCTTAGCAAGTGTAGAGCAGTTGCTCCAGCATGAATCGGAAGGTTTGAGTGCGGATTTGACGTATGATGAAGAACCGGTTGAGATTTTGGATCGGAAGGATAAGTAGTTGAGAAACCAGTCTATACCTTTCGTGAAGATCAGATGGAAGAATCATTCTATTGAGGAAGCATCTTGGGAAAAAGAAGATGAGATGCGGTCCAAGTATCCTCACCTTTTTGGACCTTCAGGTACATTGTAATTTCAAAATTTCTTTTAAGGGGGGAGGGATGTAACAACCCCCATATTTCTAACATGGGATCCGTATTGCAGGTCCGAGAACCCGAAGGTCTAGCCGGGTGAATTTGTGAAGTGTCCAGATAGAAGTCCATGATCCATACCCTGAACCCATGGATTTGGTTTCTTTTGGTGAAGAGCCTGCCTTGCTTGGGAGTTGGACTTCTGGAAGGCAAGTGATCTCTGGAGATGTCCGGAATGAAGGTAAGACCTCCCCCATGTCTTCATTAGGGTTAGGTTGTCCTTGGGCATCAACCCCCTGAGCAAAGCACCCTTGTATAGCAATATACTTGGGGGCGGTTGCTAGTGGCAGTTGATTAAACCAAGCGACCGCCTGGTCCTGATTTCGGGGTTTTGCCCTATTTTGCCCCCTGACTCCTATAAATAGTAACCCTCACCTATTTTACGAATATTATATTCAGGATTACCATTTTTTGGAGGTTAGACGGCTATGGAGACGTGCTGGAAGCAGTTCTGAAGTGTTGTTAGAGTCCCAGAAGGTTTTACTGTCTTTCATAGTTAATTTGGTTGAGGTAAGTGATTCCCTGTTCACTCATGCTTCATCACTTTCTATGATAAAAGTAGATTAGTGTTTCCCTTTGGTTGTTCTTGATCCTTCTATTGCACTGCCTACCTTTTTGTTTATCTTGGTGAGATCAGATCCGAAAACGAAACCCTGCTTTCGTGGAAAGGGCTGATCTAATCGAGAGGGAGGATTCTGGATAACAAATTTGATGTCATTGTTTAGGTTTAGTATCACTTGTGGTTATGGGAGTAATAGATTTGAGACTTGGACTATGATCATTCAAAATTCGGATTGAAAATGGATGATTAGAAGCTTGAGTTTCGAATTGAAACTCTCTGTTTTTGGGGCGGTCACTAGTGGCGGTCGCTCAACCGAAGCGACCGGCCCAAGTGACCGGCTGGTTTCCAGTGACCAAATGACTTTTGGTTTTGATCCGATTTGATTCATTCGACTTATACCTTATTGTAACCCTGTATATAGGTGTTCTCTGTTTCAAGTAAAGGCCTTATAATAGTTTATGGATTGCAAATTAGAGGAATTTTGCATAATTATAGGTAAGGACATACAATCCTATTCTTATGTAATGACTTGAACATGCTAGTCCAATGTCTATTATTACTGTTCTTTCATTTCATATACTGATGTAACCTTGTTTAGCATACTGATCTTGTTATATGCTTGCTGTTTGTACTGTCTTTACTTATAGTTTGTTGATTATGAATGTGATATGTTGATGTTGATTGGTTTGTGGTTCTGATGGAAGGGGTATTCCATTAAGATATCCTAGCTTAGGATATCAGAGGGTTGTGGTATGGGACACATGCTCGCTGATGTCTCTAGCTCTATCATAACTATTGGATGACATACCTAGGTAGAGTCTAGATTGCATGGCTAGGTACCCCACATGCTACTACTATAAAATCCAGCCCTATCTTAACCCTGATCCTAACCCGGATCCACTGTTGTTTTTAGGTCCGAAGACCCAAAGCGGTGGTAGAAGAGACTTATGGACCCTTTTGATTGATAATTATGAGTCGGTGATCGAGTCCATGGACATTGACGATGATACCCCTTACTTGAGTACATTGTCGGTGTTTAGTGAAAGTTTGCGCATCGGAGAAGAATGATTTATTTGAAGTACCTAATGGACTCCCGTGCTCAATCCGAAGGTATTCCCCAAAACTAGACTTCTTGACTGAATTGTAGAAGAAAACCCCATTCAATTTGACTTTGTATAGCTCTCCATATCCCTGTCCGAAGTTGCTGATCAAAACTTGCTTTTTCTATTGAAAGACATTTTGGTCGATCCTCTTTGGTCGATGGCATCGACCAAGGACCATCGACCAAATATCCCCAGACAGAAAAGTTAATGATTCTTGGAATATTCCCTATTCTATTTATACTAGCCTCGTGTTTTGAGCCCTATTGGAATCATTATCACTCCTGAGAACATGGGGAGAGCTTCTTAAAACAACTCCTAGGCATTTGTGAAGAAGATCCCACCAAAACTTATTGTTAATCATTGTTCCTTGTCTCCATCTACAATTACAAGGTATGATTCATCACTTCAACTCTCTATTCTATTCTTTTCTATTCTTTTCTATCCCTCTTTTGCTGTTGAGACTTTGGAGATGGTGCTGCAACCTTGCAACCATCACTCCAAGTTTCCACTCTTGCTTAACCTATGATCCTCTCACTTGTCTATTGATGCTATGCCCCCATTTCAAGCCTTGCATATACATTCTTTGATTTTCTCCTTAACTTCATGCCTTCTTGTACAAAACTGAGGTATATAGTATGCTATGTACATGTTTATCACTAGCATATGATCCTAATCAAATTCCTATAAGTTCCCTTAGCTAATGCATGCCTTTTCAATGTCAATGCAACCAATTTCAATCCATGCTATGATGCTTGTCTCTTGAACTTAGTAACTCAAATTGGGGCTTTCTATTTAGACCATTAGATTATGTTAATTCCTTGATTTGTATTGTCCTCATACTGTTATTAAGCATCCCTCCAAGTTCCGGATCGATCCGAACCCTGGAAGACCAATTTCAGACCAAAATCCCCAAAACCCACTATTTTGTCCCGAAGACATTTTGGTCGATCCTCTTTGGTCGATGCCATCGGCCAAGGACCATCGACCAAACTTGTTGCTGATAGCAACCTTAGCCAGTTTTGACCTGTTTGACATCCGATCTTCCCAATTTCTTCTCTAACTTCTTATTTATGTTTGTTTAGGGTCTTAACACTACTTTTGGATCATTCCTTGGTAATTCTTGATTCATCATCAACTCAACCTAAGGTAAGGATGGTTATCTCCATAAACACATAGGCTATGAACTTATGTTTTGGTACTTATACTTAGTGAGAATAATCTCTTATTTGTTTTTGATTATTATAGGACTGCTATACATGTTTTAGAACAATAGTATTGCGATTTATATACTCTTGTCATAATGATTTACTATTCTTATTACTTGTGTTCATGGTGGATCATTTCAATATTATGACTTAACTTTTATCATGAAGATGTATTGAATGTATGAGAAATGATGGACTTGAATATGTGATTGCCTAAGTATAACTTGGGATTGGGGAGTGTCCTATTGACGCTTCTGTCCTTGGGCATCGGAGGGAATAGTAAGGGATGTTCTCCAAAGGTGCCTATCGACACTTTCCCGGGTTATTGGATGACATACATAGGATTGTCTAGTTATGTGGCTAGGATTGTCCTTGTCGTGTCAGACCTGAATCGGAAGGGCATTAAGACCGAACGACCCATGGTAATGTATGGTTTGATGGGTGCTCAAGACCGGTAACCAAACCGGGAGAGGACATAAACCATGCTACGGATACTCGAAAGGGGCCATTTATTGGTAGGGTTGCAAATAGCTAGACTTGGGCTCATGGGCGCTCGAAGATCGGTGAGTCATATCCGTGAAAGGACGTGAGAGCTTCCCGTCTACTATTTGTGAATGACCAATAGGGTTGATGAGTCCGGTGGGTAATATCCGTGAGTCTAGTGTGAAGGATATCAGAAAGGATCCCGGGATGGGAGGAATGGAAGTATCCGGATCTGACTTGATATGACTGAGTAGATGACTGGCATTGGGCTAGGCTTTACCTTGACATGCTCCAATACTTAGACCAAATGGTGATGTGAGAGAGTGGTGACCGAAACCCCAACCATGGATTTGTCCAAGAGGGATGTAGGACCCAATTCCCCCTGGTATTGAGTGATTGAGACTTACCTAAAGAAGTATGGTGCTATGGCTTAAAGCATGTCTACCATAGAGACTAGCATTCATAGAGTTAGAATCATATTTGCATCATATGTCTTATATCATATTGCATTATGTTATGAATTGTAATTGTATGATGTTAAATTATGGAATAACTGCCTTGTTGAGTTCTTTGAACTCATTCCTTTTGTGAAATGTTGTTAGATTATCCTATAGGTATTGAATACTTTGATGGCACACTCTACTAGACGAACTTTGATTCCTCATACTACCCTCCGGGCGGTAGCTATGGTGAAGATCAGAGTTATGGTGCCGAAGAGGATTACTTTACGTACCAGGGTTAGCCCCACTATTGTGCGGGAGCAGCCGTGCTAGGCTTTCTTTGTCCACACCTATGAAGAGACGATCATTAGGATAGAAGAAACCCTTGTCTAGTGCCCCATTTCCTTGGGTTATTGTGGAACATTTTGGATATGTAATTAACTTTCTTTGAGTTACTCTTTAAACATGGGATTGTAACTTAACTTGATTTTTACTACTTTTCCGCTGCCTCGAGAGAGTGACTTTCACTTATTCTCTCATACTTATGATTACACTTATACATTTGGTATTATCTATTCCCGCACTCTGATTAGTTGATCTCATCTTATTCATGATATCTATTATTTGTTGCTTTTACCTTGATTATTATTGTTCATGATTGTGTTATCGCGTATGTGGGAGGCATGGTCCCTTGATGCTTGATCCTTGGACTGTGGATCACATTCCCGGGTATGCTAGATAGGAACTGGCTGGGTGGATGTGACAACTACCATTTCGGTAGGGGAATTGAAGCCGGATGACCCGTGATGATAGTGATGACAGTGATGTGACGTTGGTCCACTGCTGGTCATATAAATGGTAGGGTTGCATATGTTAGGTTTGGGCTCATGGAAGTCCAAGGAACGGGCTGGGTGTCGTGAGGAGTCATGAGAGCATTCCACCCCAACAATATGTGGATGACCATAGGGTTATGGAATGGAGTCCAATAGCAGTAGCAGTCCGTGAGGGTTCTCATTCCTAGGTTGCGAAGGATACTGAACTGAGTTGGTTGGTGCCATAGGGGATGTATCTAGACTTCATGTAGTATGTTACCATTATGACCTGCATTGGATTAGAAACCCCGACATGCGCCAGTACTCATGCCAATGGTCTTGGTGAGAGAGTGTTGACTTAACCCCAGCCATGGTTTGAGAGCCAGTGTGGACTTTCCATTTTACCCAGGATCCGTACAGAGGTAACCAGTCCTTGCTGGATCAGAGTGACTAGACTTACCCAGAGGAGGGCTGGTGTATATCTTAAAGCATGTCAATTGATAGAGACTTGCATGGTTAGATCTAGCAATATTCATATCTTGCATTCATACATATCATTTATGCATTTCTGATTGGTTTGACATATGGATGGGAATCATTGTTTGTTCTTACTGAGTTCTCCAGAACTCATTCCTTTATTTGTGTATGTTTTATTAGCTTGTACAGATGGAGGAAATATGCAAGAAGATGGATTGGTTTCCTATGAAGGAACCTTCCCGTATGAAGAAGATGTGGCACCGACAATGGGAAATGGAGATAGCCTCTGCGGGAGCTCCTGCGAGTGCATGGAATGCGCTTATAGCACCCATTGATGGGCGGAGGAGACAAGTTGCCAGACAGTTTGCTCACCGTATGGAGAAGAACTAGAGGACCCCATTTCTAGAAATTCATGAAAAACATTATTTAGCTTTAGAGAAGGAAACTGGAAAAAAAAATAAAAATCATATAACTCTTTTTGAATTGCTTCCGTTGAACTCATTTACATTTTGATTATTTATTCTTTCCTTGATCATTTTATTGGGGTATTTGGACTCCTGTAATTCTTTCATTTAATTATTGAACCTTTTCTTACTCATGATTGTCTTTACTTGCATTTATTATTATTGATAGACTAGAACCGTGGATCCTATGAGGGATCGCTCTCACGGTTTGTCGGGCGGGTAACCGAGACTGGCGGGTGGGGTGTGACACTAATCCTTGTGCGTAGCATATCCTCTTTGGTACCCTCACAATAATCTTCATAGTAGCCACTACCTTGAGGGTAGTATGGCTCATCATAGGGTGCTTCAAAGGACGTGCCATCGGTTTCTTCAAAACCTGTGGAATAGTCTAACAAAACAATTGCACAAAAAGGAATGAGTTCAAAGGAACTCAACAAGGTAGTTAATCCATAATACATAAACCTTATGATACAAGTCATAACATGATGCGAATGATATGAGATAGATTATGCAGATATGATTCTAACTCTACATATGCTAATCTCTATGGTAGACATACTTTAAGTCATAGCACCATACTTCCTTGGGTAGGTCTCAAATCACTCTTCCCTCAACCATCAAGGTATCTTGGGGTTCTCTAGTGGGACTTGGGTCCTGCATCCCTCTCGGACAATTCCATGGCTGGGGTTTCGGTCACCGCTCTCTCACATCACCATTGGTATAAGTATTGGCGCATGTCACGATAAAGCCTAGCCCAATGCGAGTCATCTACTCAATCATATCATGTTAGATCCAAATATGTCCATTCCTCACCCCAGGCGATCCTTTCCGGTATCCTTCACACTAGATTCACGGATATTACTCATCAGACTCATCAACCCCATTGGTCATCCACAAATAATAGACGGGAAGCTCTCACGTCCTCTCACGGATATGATTCATCGATCTTCGAGTGCCCGTGAGCCCAAGTCTGACTATTTGCAACCCTACCAACAATGGCCCCTTTCGGGTATCTGTAATATGTTCTATGTCCTATCACGGGTTGGTTACCGGTCTTGAGCGCCCATCAAACCATACTACTACCACGGGTTGTTCGGTCTCAATACCCTTCCGATTTGGGTCTGATATGACAAGGACATCCTAGCCATACATCTAAACAAGTCCTATGTATGTCATTTAATAATTCGGGAAAGCGTCGATGGACACCTTCGGAGAACATCCCATACTATTCCCTCTGATGTCCAAGGACAGAAATGTCAGTAGGACATTCCTCAATCCCAAATTATACTTATCCAATCACATTCTCAGTTCATCATATCACACATACATGATACATCATCATGTTGAAAGTCACATCATAACATCGCATGATTCAAGTATATATGTAAATAACAATAATTAAATAGACATGATATACAAGAGTAATTAAACATGTTACTACTGTTAAAAGACAACTACAGTAGTCATATGATGTCTAAATAAAATTGATAAGCTAAGCATATCAAGTTGTCAAGCATCATTGAATAAACACATAGTCCATGTCATATGGGTATAACCGTCCTTACCTTAATCGAATCGGAAATATAGAAAGTACCACTTAGAATGGTCCCCAACTTAGTGCTTGAACCCTAGATAACATATATGCAACATTAGAGAAGGAAACAATCAAATCGGAGATCAAACGAAGTGAAATGAGCAAGTGTTGAGTTGCTGTCTTCATCTGGTTGATTGACTGGTCAACTGACTCAGTCGACCAAGATGAATAGTAACGGGCAGCATAGTGAATTTGGGCCCGAAACTGATCTTCCGGGGCTCGGATCGATCCGAAACTTGGAGGGATTGATTATAGCAGTATAAGAACACTATACAATGAATATTATCATGATCCAATGGTCCAATTAGGAATACCCAAATTGAAACCCTATGTTCTATATGCTAAACATCAAGAATTGAAATGGAATTTGTTGCAATGGCAAGGAATGATGGGGACTTAGCTAAGGAAGTGATAAGAACTAAATGAGAATCATAAACCAATAATAAATCAGACCTAGCATGCATCTACACATCAGTTTAAATCAATAAGACAAGTTGGAATGACAAGAATCATAGAAATGCAATTCTATTGATTGTATTGAAAGCATAGCATAACAAGAATGAAAGAAAAACAATGGAAATGAAAGGGGAAACACATGACCAAGTGATTGCAAGGTTGTAGCACTTTAGCCATGGTCTCAATAGCAAGAAAGAGTAGAGGAATGAGTAGAATAGAGAATGAGAGAGAGAAATCATACCTTGAGGAAGTAATGGAGATGGGAGGCAATGATTGAGACCAAGATCATTCACCAACTTCAAGGAATGCCCTAGGGAAGCTCACTCCTCGTTCTCTAGAGTGCCAATGATTATGTTAGGCTTCTATTCACGAGTTCCCATAAAGTAGGCTTAAAATAATAGAGAATTTTGTGATTTTTGGATTTGTTAATCTGCTGGTCGACTGGTTAGTTGACCAAGCAGTCGACCAAGAACTTCAGACAGGGAATTGGAAAGCCAGACTGATCCAAATTGAGTTGGGTTTTCTCCTACAAGTCAATCAACAAGTCTAGATTAGATAAATACCTTCGGAACGAGATCAGAAGTGCATCACATACTTCAACTACGCTCCCCCCTTATAGGTGCAATTTCTCACTGAACATTGAAAGTGTATCCAAGTAAGGGGCATCACTGTTAATATCCATAGGCTCTGAGTCATACACCGAATCTTCAATTAAGAGGGCCCACAAGTCTCTTCTTCCACTACTCTGGGTCTTCGGACCTACAAACACCAATGGATCCGGGTTAGGGTCAGGGTTAGGATAGGGCTGGATTTCACAGTGAAAGCCAAGGAAGAAGGGGTGTAAGGTCGGATAACCCGAGAGGGTCAACCAGCCAAACAAGATCTTCTCATGGGCCTACTTCCCAATATTCAGATCTTGGAAGTATTTGGCCTCCACAAGGGCGTCAAGGGGCACATGGTCTCGGGAGAAGATTAGAAGACTTGGAGAAAAAGCTTGACGATCAGGACCAAGATGACGACTATGATGTGGTCGATAGATAGCCCTTCTCTGAGGAAGTCATGAGAGCACCTCTTCCACTCAATTTCATTATGCCAACGTTCACTCCTTTTTTCTTGAAGGTAAGTCTAACCCTCGCGAGCATATTAACTATTTCAAGTCTGTCATGGCCGTGATTGGCCGAGAGGATGAGTTATTATGCCAAACTTTTCCGGCTTCTCTCAAGGGCCCAGCAATAAAGTGGTTTTCTAGCCTAAGGCCAAGATCTATCCGAAACTTCAGAGAACTTGGGAGAAAGTTCATTGCCCGGTTCTGAAGTTGTATTGGGAGTAAGAAGATGGTGGATAGCCTCTTCGCCGTTAGACAAAATCGGAATGAGTCTATTCGAGACTATCTCTTAAGATTTGATAAAGTGGCTATTAAAGTGAAGAGTTGGATTACATAGTGGCGTACAATGCATTATGAGTGGGATAACCCAACGACGCTTGCTAGAGGTGTTACTTTAAGACAAGCCCAAGACTTATGGAGCCCTTCTCAAGAAATGTCAAAAGCAAGCAATGGTTGCAGAAGTTATTGAAGCCCGAGAAGAATCCACAAAGGGTGAGAAGGAGAAAAAGAATAATGGAGAGCAAGGTCAAAGCTCAAATATTCATGGGAAGGATGACAAAAGAGGACGTTTGTGAAATCCAGCCCAAACCTAGCCAGGGCACCCTATCTGTTTTGGGTAAAGAAGGGTTTGTTTAAATGTTGACTTTGAAGTTTGACCGTCATTTCAATTTTACTATCTTTGAAAATCTTAGGAAGCCATGTCAGACCTTTCTCTTAGGGTTGATCCAATGTCCCAAAATGAGGGATGATGTCTTTGTGGGCCATCTCAGTAGAAGATATGGTGTTTGACCCAAAACCCATGGATATTGATGATGGTGTTTCCTTGTGGAAACCTTAATTGATTTGGTATTGAACTACTCACTAGTGAAGAAGAACTTGGTTGATGGACCTAAAGCTTAGTTGGACCTGGTTTGAAGACATCCCTCCATACTAGGTAAGTAGTATGATGCGTTGAAAGAAGCCCATCCAAAAATATTGAAGTTAGGCCCATTAAATCCCTATTTTTGAACAAGCTGTCTAGGCAGTGGCATTTTGGTAAATTGAAGGTTTTTAAAAGCTTTATTTCTTTTAATTTCGTGGTAAACATTTCCACAGGTTTCTAACTCTCTAGAGAACGTGGAAAGGACCTTAGATCTTCCTCTTTGGCAACCAATCAATCAACAGGGTCAATTTGGTCAGTTTGGTGAAATCCTAGTAATTCTTGGACTCTGTGTGCTATTTAAAAGGGGGAACTCCATGTTTTTCAATCCCAATCTGTTCTAAACCTTTGGAGAACGTGGGAAGAGCCCTAGATCCTCTCCTTCGAAGCCAAGGAAGACCCTCAAGCATCTGTTCAGATTTCTTCATCGGTTTCTCTTCTAAAAGGTTAATATTCAATTCGTTTCTTCTTTAATTCATTCTTTCTTCTCTACTTCTGATATTCTGATTATGAGAAGGGTATTACACTGCTGTAATGACCTCTTCTCTAATTCTTTTAGCCCTAGAGTGAATCCCCCAATTCACTCTATGTTCTTGAAGCCATATGGCGATGATTCTTGAATTTGATTCCACCAACAATCTTGATGATACTTTCCCTGAATTTTCTACCTATCTTTATGATTGTGGGGAAGGTCTCATACTATTACCATGACCTTCCCTTGTGTCCTCATGATTGAGGAGTTGATCCTTGTTTTTCCTTGGACCAATTGGCAACCCTTCTATTTTCTATTAATTCATTGGATCCTCCCCAAGACTTTCTTTATTATGATTTCTTTATCTTTATTCCCTAGGGTGAATCTTTATTCTCCCTAGTCTTCCCATGGGATATTAGGATTTCTTTCCTTTGAATTTATTTACATTCTTTCCTCTCATTGGTAGACCCTTCCTAATTCCATTCTTGATTTTGAAATATTAATGAGATGTTCCTTTATCTATCTTGGGTTGTTTTTGTAAGAGTTAATTATGGGTAACTCTCATGGGAGGTAACCAACTCTTATGAGAGGTAACCATATCTGAGACCCTAATGTTCTTTTATCTGTTGGAAACTTCCCAACACCTTTTCAGATTGTGCATTCTTTGTTTCTCTTTCCCTAGGGTGAATCTTGATTACCCCTAGCCTTTCCATGAGAGCAATCAGTTCTGTTTTGAATCTGCGCACCGAAGAGGGGTGAATTAGTTGAAATACCTAATGAACTCCTGTGCCCAATCTGAATATATTTCCCGAAACTAGACTTCTTGATGGACTTGTAGGAGAAAACCCTACTCAATTTGACCCCATATAGCCCTCGAAATCCCTGTCCGAAGTTGCTGAACTATGTCGGTCAAATCCTGCTTGCTCATCAAAGAAGATGAGCCTAGTTGGTGGACCTAATGAACTCCAATTCTTGATCCGAAGGTATTTCTAGAAACTAGACTTCTTTATTGACTGGTAGAAGAAAACCTCACTCAATTTGACCCTGTATAGCCCTCCGAATCCCTGTTTGAACCCTGCTGTTCTGATTGGTCGATTGGACCAACAGACCAATCAATCGACCAATGGTGTCTGAATTTACCAATTTGGTCCTGTCTCTTCTATTTTAGTCTAATCTCGGGAATACCCCACCTCCTATGCCTCCTAAGCCTCTAGAATGAGTTAGAACCCATCTTTTGACCATGATTATCTTCCCATAATGTTTCTATTAACCTAAACAATATTTTCTTATTATGTTCTTGATTGCAACCATTCCCTTTCTTCCTGTGATCATAACCTTTTCATGAGAGCCAAAAAAGGGTGAAACCCTAACTTGTTGGATCAAACAAAGAACCCTTTGTTTGATCTTGTTAACCTCCAATCAATGTGTTTTCTTTACTAGAATCATAACCTATCATCCTCTAGTTCATTATCCTTGATCCATACTATATTCCCTTCATGATCTATGTTAACCCTAGTTTCTTGGGTCAAATCAAGAACCCATATTTTTACCATGACTTGATGATTTTATCTTCCCATATGATTCTAATACATCCCAGGAAGTTCCCCTTCGAATTTCGGATCAATCCGACTTCAAACGAAGAAGTTATGGCCAAAACAGTTTTCACTATCCCGTACTGACTCGATTGGTCGACTGGGTCAGTAGACCAATCAATCGACCAATGAAGACAGTAGCTTCAATTTTCGCTCGATTTGATTCGTTT
The DNA here is from genome assembly GCF_041222555.1 of Hakea prostrata. Taxonomy (NCBI): domain Eukaryota; kingdom Viridiplantae; phylum Streptophyta; class Magnoliopsida; order Proteales; family Proteaceae; genus Hakea; species Hakea prostrata. The sequence goes on from NC_142602.1 coordinate 12,007,598, forward strand.
TCTCTCTGATCTTTTAGGTATCTTTCCTAATGTTGTATCTATGCTTGTTAGGGGTTTATTTGCCATGTTTGGTGTCTCTCTCTTTGATCTTTGGATTATCTTCGGCGATAATCAAGGTAAGGACAGTTGATTCCTTAACTACATAGATTGCTTGTTCTCTGGTTTCTACTTTATGAAACTATGAGATTACCTACTGTTATTGTATTTTAATTCTGATCTCCTACTGTGGGAACAGTAGCACTTATTTATATCATCTTTTCATTGTTTATGTTATATGAATTACTTATTACTGCTTAATCTGATGTTGCTTTTACATTCTCTTTTATATGATGAACTACTGGTTGTGTATGTCATGACTGATCTGAGAATGTGTTTGCTTAAGTTTGGTTTGGGATTGGGAAGTGTCCTTTTGACACTTCTGTCCTTGGACATTATCGGAAATAGTATGGGATGTTTCCGGGGTTGCCCATCGACGCTTTCCCGAATCATTGGTTGTCATACCTAGGGATGTCTAGCAGTTTGGCTAGGTTTTACCCTTGTTATATCAGACCCGATTCGGAAGGGCATTGAGACCGAACGACCCGTGGTAGCAATGGGGATTCACGGGAGCTCAAGACCGGTGAAATGATCCGTGAGGGGACGGGAATCACATTGTGGGGGCCATTTATTGGAGGGTTGCATATGGCTAGACTTGGGCTCATGGGCGCTCAAGACCGGTGAAATGATCGGTGAGGGGACATGAGAGCTTCCCGTTTACCATATGTGGATAACCAATAGGGTTGATGAGTCTGTATTTGAGAGAGTCGGATACGCTGACTCTAGTGGAAAGGATATTGGAAAGGATCCCGAGAGGGGAAGAATGGAAGTATCTGGACCTGACTTGATGTAACTGACTAGATGACTTGCATTGGGCTAGGCTTTTCCTTGACATGCGCCGGTACTTATGCCAAATGGTTGTGAGAGTGTGTGTTGACTTAACCCCTTACCATGGTTTGTCCGAGAGGGATGCAGGACCCATTACCAACCGGCTGCCCAAGATATCTTAAATGGTTGAGGGAATCCAAGATATCTTAAATGGTTGAGGATGTGAGCGGACTTTCCTAAAGAAGTACGGTGCTATGACTTAAAGCATGTCTGCCATAGAGACCAGCATACATAGAGTTTAGTTGCATACATACATTATCTGTCTCATATTGCATTGCATCTTGTTATGTTTTGCCACACGTTATTTATGTTGTTATGGATTAACTTGCCTTACTGAGTTTCTTTCGAAACTCATTCCTTTTTGTACAATCTTTTGTTAGACTTCTCTACAGGTTTGAATACTATGACGATACGTATGAGGAAGCACAAGGTGAAGAAGATGAAGACTGAAGGAGAAGAAGAGCTGACTGAAGATGTGGAATAGTTTTCTCTACATTCTTCTAGACTTATCTTTTACTTTACTTGTATTAGCTTAGAGCTTTATTTAGATTTCGATCTACCTTCCGCATGTGTTTGTAGGGTATATTTCCGCTATACTCTACAATTGTCTTTTGATTTGGTATCTTGTTATTCCGCACTCTGAATATGATATTCTATAGTGATCCTTCTGAGATCCTTTCTTGACTTTTATTATAAATTATTTGAACATTATGATTTGTTCTTGCTTTTGATTATGTTATTGTGCGAAATGGATATGATCGTTCCTAAACTTGATCTTTAGGGCTGTGGATCACACTCTCGGGTATGCCAGATAGGGTACCGGCTGGGAGGATGTGACAACGTTGGAGAGATATACTTGCCAATGAGGACTTTACACCTCTAAATACTAAGAGGTTAGAAATCCTATTGCAAATTCGAGATAAAGACCTCTTGAAGTGGCCGGGCAAGGTTCGTGCTCGTCTAGAAGAGAGGAATTAAGTATTGTCGCTTTCACAAGGACTATGGCCACCACACGGATGAGTGTAGAAATCTTAAGATTGAGATCGAGAAACTCATACAAGTAGGTTATCTTGAAAGTTACCTTCAAAGGAAGCGACAAGATCAAGAGAAGTCTCCAACAAGAGCACACAAAAGACCAAGTTCGAAGAGCCCAGAGCGTGTGGAGAAGCTTTCCGAGAGCAAATAGATGGATCTTGGAATTCCACAAATCTTCAAAAATTCTATCAATAGAATTAATCAAGACATGTAGTTCTTGCTTTGCAAATCATGCAACCATTTGATTTTCAATAAAGTTTGCGTTTCCACCTCCAATGTTCACTTTCCCATGAAGAAAGTTATATTGAAGTATTCACAAATGTTTCCCCAATTGAAGAAGAACCCAAGAGAGTTCTTGACTTAAGATAAGTTCAAGAACCTGAGAGCGTTCTTAAAATTAAGAAGAGCCCAAGAGAGTTCTTGACTTTAGATAAGTTCAAGAACCCGAGAGCGTTCTTAAAATTAAGAAGAGCCCAAGAGAGTTCTTGAATTTAGACAAGTTCAAGAACCTGAGAGCACTCTTCAAATGAAGAAGAACCCAAGAGAGTTCTCGATTTAAGATAAGTTCAAGAACCCGAGAGCGTTATTCAAATGAAGAAGAGCCCAAGAGAGTTCTCGACTTAAGATAAGTTCAAGAACCTGAGAGCGTTCTTAAAATTAAGAAGAGCCCAAGAGAGTTCTTGACTTAAGATAAGTTCAAGAACCCGAGAGCATTCTTCAAATGAAGAAGAGCCCAAGAGAGTTCTTGACTTAAGATAAGTTCAAGAACCCGAGAGCGTTCTTAAAATAAAGGGAGCCCAAGAGAGTTCTTGACTTAAAATAAGTTTAAGAACTCGAGAGTGCTCTTCAAATGAAGAAGAGCCCAAGAGAGTTCTTGACTTCTTAAGATAATTTCAAGAACCCGAAAGCGCTCTTCAAATAAAAAACAACCCAAGAGAGTTCTTGACTTAAAATGAGTTCAAGAACCCAAGAGCGTTCTTCAAATAAAGAAGACCCAAGAAGGTTCTTCAAGGGATAGATTTTTCTAAGGCATTATGCTCGGGGAGTCACTCGGGATAGTGCTCGGGTAGCCACTCAGGAAAAAACCGAGAGCGTTCTTCAAACAAAGAAGAACCCAAGAGGGTTTTTGAATTTAGATAGGTTCAAGAACCCAAAAGAGTTCAACGAATGAAGAAGACCCAGGAGAGTTCTTAAACTCAAGATAGTTCTTGAACCCAAGAGAGTTCTTCAAGAGATCGAAGAACCCAAAAGTGTACTTCTTGAACCCAAGACGAAGAGTATAAGTATCAAAGTCTACAATAAGGCGAAGCGTTTTAACCTAAGGCCTTATGCCCAGGGGAGTAACTCAGGGAAAGCGTCGACGATTGAAGAACCATAATGCCTCGATGTTAGCCATTTATCACACAACATTGAAAGGTAGTGTCATCTTGAAAATTTCATTTACTTCAAAGCATTTGGGTGTGATGACCAAATGTTACAAAAAAAAAAAAAAAAAGGCAAGGAAGCAAAACAAGTTTTTCTTCAAGAGATAATAAAAGAGATCGATCTTGTTTCTCGGGAGGATGAAGGATCACCTCAACCATGTTTGCTTCTCGCTCAATTTTTGGAGTTTCCCGAACTATTGAAGTCTTCTTCTCGAAGCTATCTCTAGTTTCTTCTTCTTCAAAAGGCTTGGTACAGTCAAGGGTCAAGTGGGTGGAACGGCTTGAAGAGCATGACATCCTTAATAGAGGCAATAGCATCTCTCGGTTGGGGGCTTCTCGACTCGACGAGACAGTCTAGAGACAATTGGAATTCAAACAAAACTAAGCGAAGCAAGGAAGGAAAGAAGATTTATTGATTGGTGAGCTAGTTGAAGAGAATGAAGTCAATCAGACAATTGAAGAGACTTGGAGCAACAAATGTCTCAAATGAGAATGATAGACGCTAACACCTCTATAGCGGAGGCAGGAAGAAGGGAGTCATGATCTAACAACTAAGTGTCAAGGGATGTGACGGTTGAGATGAAGCAACCTTTGGGCTTCCACAAGTTGTAACAAGGAAATGATTACAACAAATCGACACAATGGTTACAAATTGAGAACCAGAACGTTTGAAGAAGGCTTTCAAAGAAATGACTTTTGTCATTTAAGAAGACATATACCTCAAGAGTCTCTAGATAAAAGCTTGGATGAGAAAAGATGTAAGAGAAGCATTCCCTATGTTCGAGAGGCCGATCGAATGGAATGGGGGGCTCTATTGTGGAGGATATGTAACTTGAGAACCCCCTCGAGGGGAAACACATACCCACTCGGGTAAGACTTGAAGAGCCCCTCGGGAGGGACACACACACCTACTTGGGTAAGTGTGCTCCCTTCCCTCGGAAAGACTCAGAGAGCCCCCTCAGGAGGGACACACACACCCACTCGGGTAAGTGTGCTCCCTTCCCTCGGGAAGACTCAAGGAGCCCCCTCGGGAGACTCAGAGAACCCTTTCGGGAGAAAGCACATACCCACTCGGGCAGGTGCATATTATCCCCTCCGGAGCCATGCTTGAGAAGAGTACGAAAGGTAAGAGGACCTTCAATACTAAGTCCAAGAGTGAAGTTGAAGACGACCAAGTCAAAAGGGTCAGTTACAGATAACTACTCAACATATCCGTTCTGTGACTTGGGGTGATGAATAAGCGAATAACGGCTCTATTAGGCCTGCCAAAGAAGGGAACGTGCTTCCTAAGATCTCTCGCCCACTCTTCAACAGAATAGGCGAAATTCAAGGAGACGCCGCCTCCAGGTATCCTTTATGTAAACCTTCATCCTACAAGGAGAAATATAGGAGATTCATCTTACTTTTAGTCTTTATGCCTTGAGAACGCTCTCAAGGTCTTCTATTGTTGCCTAGACTAATTTGAGCGTCGGAGGCGGTTCCCCGGCCAATATTAGGTCAGCCCGTTCTTGTTTTCTTTGTGAGTGCAGGTATCTCAGCTATTCCTATTCGGCTGTAGAAGTCTTCAAGTGGTCATCCAAGTATCCGGCTCTCGAAGAAGGTTTAGACACAACACCTAGCATTATGAATGCAGGGAATTTAAGTGTTGAAGCAAAGTAAATAAATTTAAGAGTTTTAGTTCGAGTTGTAGATTATGCCTCTTCCAATCATATCTTGGGTTTGTCCTTTTTCTACAAATCACGTATTTCATTTATTTATTCTCTTAACCATGTGCTTGGAGCTAGGCAAGAAAAATTTAGGAATAGTAACTTTGATGGCTGGAAATCCATATTCGCTCAGGGGTGGCTTCTAGTTGTTAGAATTCCAATTTATGTATGGCAAATCCAATTCGTAAAGGAGACTGCTATTTTCATTATCTCCAGATTTTCATACTCTATTTTCTTTCTGACTCAACATCCTATTATACAAAAGGCCTTAGTAGCCAAAGATTCTTTTACCCAATTGATTGATTGGATTAAGGGCTGACAGCCTTGCTTCTGAGAGCCAAAATTCCTCATCCTCATCTTGGAGAAGAAGAAGAAGCAGCAGCTTGAACAACAATCCAACTCGTTCCAGCGTTTTTCATGTTACATTTGATTTTGCTTGAGTCTGCATCTTGGAGAAGAAGTAATTGAAGAGGAAGAAGCAGCAGCAGAAGGCCCTAGTTGAGAATTATAGAAGCTACAACGAACATCTATCTAAAGCTCTATTGAACCAAATAAGTCCGCGGACTAAACCTCTTGTAAGTTAATGATTTTGTAGGTTGACTTCAAAACGATTACTCTTAAAACTCTTGTAAGTTGCAGGCATTATGCAATGTTGTTTTGGGATTTATTTCCTGATGATGTGGTCGAAACCCTGATTTTGTTGTTGATTTAAGCTGAAAAATGCATTTAGGTATGTGTGGCTTAATGGTTCTCCTTTCAATTGGTAACTCCTATAGAGAAAATGGTTCGTTTTCATTTTTGCTCACTGCTATTTTGAACTGTGACCTTGTATATCTGGGTTATCATTTGTCTCTTTGTTCGGGTGGGTTTAATGGGTGCGATTTCCTTATCTATTTATTGTAATTCTTGAAAAAGTTTACCCCTGGCTCAGTTGTTTGATAGGTCTAGTTAGTGGCACCTTTCTTTTCTAAAAATATGTCAAGAACACTTGTGCATGAGTAGCATAATAGTTTGTTCCTTGGAGGCTTTCTAAACCTTATTGTAAATGTCCGGGAAGGTGTTTTTCAGTATTTTGAGAAAAGCTGACCAAAACTTGATGATTACTAATTTCTACAACATTTCTCTTGTCTTCACTTGTAAAATTTGCTCACTTCAGATGAAAAATTGAAATTAAAATGCTCTGCTTTCTCCCAAGAAGATTGATTTCATACGTCTACCTCCCCTCACGTCTATCTGATTTCTTCCTTAACAACACAGTAGTAGCCCTCTTTGATCATAAAAAACCCTAGATTCCATCATATTTTTTCCCCAAAAGCCCAGAAACCTAACCCTAAACTATTGCAATTCAATCCCAGCATAAATGATAAAATAAGGATTGACAGAGGGCTGATTTGGTACTTGCCCCTGTTAGCAACAGACTCAAAGAATGTTTCTCACACCCCACCCGCCTGTCTCAATTACCCGCCCGACAACCCGTGGGAGTGATCCATCATAGGATCCACGGTTTTAGTCTATCCACAATAATAAATGCAAATAAAGACAATCAAGAGCAATAACAATTCAATAAATGAATTAAAGGATTACAGAAGTCCAAATACTCCAATAAAATAATAAATGAAAGAATAATAAATCAAAATGAATACGAGTTCAGCGGAAGCAATCAAAAGGGTTATATTATTTTCTTTACAGTTTCCTTTTGTAAGGCTAAATAATGTTTCTTATGAATCTCTGGAAAAGGCGTCCTCCAGTTCTTCTCCAATCGTTGAGCGAATTGTCTAACCACTTTCCGTCTCTGTTCATCAATAGGTGCGATAAGCGCAGTCCATGCACTCCCAGGAGCTCCCGCACAGGCTATCTCCATTTCCCATTGCCAGTGCCACATCCTCTTCATGCAGGAAGGTTCCTTCATAGGAAACCAGTCCATCTTCCGGCACAATTCCTCCATCTATGCAGGCTAATAAAACATATACAAATAAAGGAGTGAGTTCTAGAGAACTCGGTAAGAACAATTACAATTCCCATCAATTATCCAACAAAGCAAAAATGCATAAATGATATGAATGAGTGCAAAGTATGAATGATACTATAATTCTAACTATGCAAGTCTCTAATAGCTGACATGCTTTAAGATATACACTAGCCCTCCTCTGGGTAAGTCTAGTCACTTTGATCTGGCAAGGACTGGTTACCTCTGTAGGGATCCTGGGTAAAATGGAAGGTCCACACCTGGCTCTCAAACCATGGCTGGGGTTAAGTCAACACTCTCTCACCACGACCATTGGCAATGAGTACTGGCGCATGTCGGGGTTTCTAATCCAATGCAAGGTCATACAGGTAACTTGTCTACATGAAGTCCAGATACATCCTATGGCACCAACCAACTCGGTTCAATATCCTTCGCAACCTAGGAATGAGAATCCTCACGGACTGGCTACCGCTATTGGACTTCATTCCATAACCCTATGGTCGTCCACATATTGTTGGGGCGGAATGCTCTCATGACTTCTCATGACACCCGGTCCGTTCCTTGGACGTCCATGAGCCCAACCCTAACATATGCAACCCTACCATTTATATGACTAACAGTGGACAACGTCACATCACTGTCATCACGGGTAATCCGGTTTCAATCCCCCTACTGAAAGGGTAGTAGCATGTGGGTACCTAGCCATGCAACTCTAGACTCTACCTAAGAATGTCATCCAATAGTCATGACAGTGCTGGAGACATCAGTAGGCATGTGTCCCATTCCACAGCCTTCTGATATCCCAAGCTAAGATATCCCAAAGGAATACCTCATCCATCAGAACGACATACTAACCATCATCAGTATATATTCATAATCAACAAAGTGTATATATAAACAAGATAAGCAGCAGTAATATAACAAGATTAGTATGTAATACATGATTACAGTAACATATAATGAAAAACTAATACTAACAGACACTGGACTAGCATGTTTAAGTCTATTCATAAAGATAGGATTGAATGTCCTTACCTGCATATAAGTAAATTGTCTGTAAAAAAAAATCCGTAAACTATTATAAGACTTTCTCTTCAAACAGAAAACACCTAAACACAGGGTTACAATAATGTATAAGTCAATTGAATCAAAGTGAATCAAAACCAAAAGTCATTTGGTCACTGTTTACCATCCGGTCGCTCGTGCCGGTCGCTTAGGTTGAGCGACCGCCACTAGTGACCGCCCAAAAAACAGAGAGTTTCAATCCGAAACTTAGGCTTTTGATCACCCGTTTTCAATCCGGATTTCGAGTGATCATGGCCTAAATCTTGAATCTAACACTTCCAAAGCCAAAGGGTGAAAGGAAACCTAACAATTACCATCATTGGATTACCTAGAACTCTCCCCTTGACTGGATCTATCCTTTTCACGAAAGCAGGGTTTCGTTTTCGGATGAATCACATCAAGAAGAATGGAAAGAGAGTTGCGATTGATCAAAAGGGTAACCACTATGATGAGGGGATGGGTTAACACGAAATTGAAAGACAAAGAAGATAAAGGATGAAGGGTGAATCCATTACATCACTCCAGAATACCAGAAACAGGGAAGGATTGATCTCTAGATCACTGCTAGCACTTCAGATCTGCTTTTGACACTTCTCCACAGCCGTCTAGCCTCCAAAAACAGTAACCACGAATAAAATATTCGTAAATTGGACGAGGGTTACCTTTTATAGAAGTCAGGGGGCAAAATAGGGCAAAACCCCGAAAACAGACTAAGCGGTCGCTCTAGGCGGTCGCTTGGTTTGATAGACCGCCACTAGCAACCGCCCCCATGTATTTTGCCAAACAAGGGTGCTTTTGCTAGGGGGTTGATATCCAAGTACAACCTAGCCCTAAAGAAGAGATGGGGGAGATCTTACCTTCATTTCGAACATTTCCAGACATCACTTGCCTTCCAGAAGTTCAACTACCAAGCAAGGCAGGCTCTTCAGACAGAGGATCCAGATCCATGGGTTCAGGGTATGGATCATGGACTTCTATAGGGACACTCCACAAATTTACCCAACTAGAACTTCGGGTTTTCAGATCTGCAATATGGATCTCGGTTAGAAATGCGGGGTTGTTACATCCCTCTCTCCTTAAAAGAAATTCTGTCCCCGAAATTACAATGTACTTGAAGGTCCAAAAAGGTGAGGATACTTGGATCGCATCTCATCTTCTTTTTCCCAAAATGCTTCCTCAAAAGAATGATTCTTCCATCTGATCTTCACCAAAGGTATAGTCCGGTTTCTCAATTGCTTATCCTTCCGATCCAAAATCTCAGCCGGTTCTTCATCATATGTCAAATCCGCACTCAAACCTTCCGGTGCATGCTAGAGCAACTGCTCTGCGCTTGCGAGGCATTGCCTTAGCATAGACACATGGAAAACATCATGCACACCAGCAATAGATAGAGGCAGAGCCAACCGATGAGCTACTGGTTCAACTTTTTCAATAATGTCAAAGGGACCAATATACCTAGGGCTGAGCTTTCCTTTGATATTGAAACGCATGACTCCTTTCATCGGCGAAACTTTCAAAAACACACGCTCACCAACTTGAAACTCAAGGTCTGATCTTCTTTTATTCGCATAAGACTTCTGTCGAGACTAAGCAGTTTTGATCCTTTGTCTAATCATATCCACCATGGTACTGGTAGTTTCGATTAGATCAGGGCCAAGAACATGCCTTTCCCCAACTTCATCCCAATAAAGAGGAGTTCTACAAGTCTTTCCATAAAGAGCTTTAAACGGGGCCATTCCAATAGTAGATTGATAACTGTAATTATAAGCAAACTCCACCAAAGCTAGGTGGTCATCTCAGTTACAACTCATATCTATTACACACGCTCTAAGCATATCTTCCAAAATCTGTATGGTCTTTTCCGATTGGCCATCGATCTGAAAATGATGAGCAATACTCAAATTCAGCTGAGTCCTAGAGCTTTCTGCAGACTATTCCAGAAATGCGAAGTAAACCTCAGGTCTCTATCTGACACAATGCTAACAGGAACACCATGCAGTCTCACCACATTATCAACATAAAGTCGGGCCAACTTATCCATAGTATAGGTGATCTTCATCGGAATGAAGTGTGCCGATTTAGTTAATCGATCCACTACCACCCACATTGAGTCATTCCCTTTGCTAGTTCGGGGTAGACCTGTGACAAAGTCCATAGCAATGTCTTCCCATTTCCAGCTAGGTACTGGAAGAGGTTGCAGAAGGTCAGATGAAGGCTTCCGGACAGCTTTCACACGTTGACAAGTTCCACACTTAGCAATGAAGTCTTCTACATCATTCTTCATGCCAGACCACCAAAAATACCCTTTCATATCATGGTACATCTTCATACTTCCGGGATGAATAGTAAAGATGGACTGATGAGCATCAGTCAAGATTTCATTTCTGAGGTCTTCAACAGCAGGAACACAAACTCTTTCTTTAAAAACAAAAGCACCATCAAAGGCTAGGGAGAAATCTTCCACATCCTTAGTCTTTGAAGTGATCAGGTCAATCTTCTTCTTCAATTCCGGATCAGTTGACTGCAGAGCGACAATTCAGTCCTTCAAACTCAGTCGAATTGACACAGCTACCAAAATAGCACCAGAACCTTCTGACAAAATCTCGAGTCCAAATCTGACAATGGAGAACAACAAGGGCTTACTGAAAGATGTCATATCTACACTTCCTCGATTACTCTTTCTACTCAAAGCATCAGCAACCACATTAGCTTTTCCTGGATGATACTGAATATAACAATCATAGTCCTTCACCAGTTCTAGCCATCTTCTCTGTCTCATATTCAACTCCTTTTGAGTAAAGAAATACTTGAGACTCTTGTGGTCAGTGAAAATCGATATCTTTTCACCATAAAGATAGTGACGCCAGATCTTCAGAGCAAAAACCACCGCTGCCAATTCCAAGTCATGAGTAGGATAGTTATGCTCGTAGTTCTTCAACTTCCTAGAAGCATAAGCTACAACCTTCCCATGCTGCATCAAAATGCAACCCAAACCAACTTTAGAGGCATCGGTATACACTGTCAAACCTCCAGAGTCATCTGGTATTGTCAACACCGGAGTGTTAGTCAACCTTTTCTTGAGTTCTTGGAAAATCTTTTCACAGGCTTCATTCCACTCAAACTTGATTCCTTTTCTGGTAAGCTTCATCATAGGAGCTGAGAGTCTAGAGGAATTCTCAATGAAGCGCCTATAATATCCCGCCATACCAAGAAAACTTCGAATCTCAGTGACTGACTTAGGTCGGTCCCAATCGGCAACAGCATGAACCTTTGCAGGGTCAACCTTAATACCGTCAGCAGAAACAATGTGACCTAAGAACATAACTTTATGTAACCAAAAGTCACATTTACTGAACTTGGCAAACAACTTCTTCTCTCTCAGACGCTGCAGCGCAAAACTCAAGTGCACAACATGTTCTTCTTCGCTCTTCGAATAAATCAGAATGTCGTCAATAAATATAAACTTATCCAGAACATCCTGAAATACTTGGTTCATCAGGTCCATGAATGCTGCTGGTGCATTAGTAAGACCAAAAGGCATAACTCGAATTCATAATGCCCATATCTAGTCCTAAATGCAGTCCTACAGACATCACTGGACTTCACTCTTAACTGATGATACCCAGATCTCAGATCGATCTTCGAGAACACAAAGGCCCCCTTCAACTGATCAAACAAGTCGTCGATCCTAGGAAGAGGATATTTATTTTTAATCGTCAACTTGTTTAATTCCCGATAGTCTATGCACATTCGCATACTACCGTCCTTCTTCACAAACATCACCGAGGCTCCCCAAGGCGAAACACTGGGTTGGATAAACCCTTTGCTTGTCAAATCATTTAACTGGGTCTAAAGTTCCTTCAACTCAGTCGGAGCCATCCGATACGGAGCTTTCGACACAGTGGCTGCTCCTGGAATTATATCAATTGAAAACTCTAACTCCCTCTCTGGAGGCAAACCAGACAAATCATTAGGGAAAACATCAGGAAAGTCCCTGACAACTTCAATATCAGACAACTGTTTCACATCTTTCGAGACATCCACAGAAGAGGAAAGAAGTCCAACATCCTTAGTCCACTGCCTGACTTTCACAGTCGCAGCCACTATCTTCTTGCTCAACTTCCCTTAACTTCCTTGATACTCAAACGGACTATCATCCTTAGGATGAAACATTACCTTCCTTTCAGAACAAGGATAATTGCGCCACACTTAGATAACCAATCCATTCCAAGTATCACATCAAAATCAGACATATCCAATTTGATCAAATGGGCTTCTAGGGTTTTATCAGCAATAACAACTGAACAGGATTCAACCACTTCATCTAATCTAACAACAGATCTGGTAGGAGTACTAATAACTAGTCCTCTTTCCAACTTCGCAAGTGTAACAAGAATACGACTCACAAATGAAGATGCGATGAATGAATGAGATGCACCAGTATCAAATAATACGAAAGCAAAGGTAGATGATACTGAAATAATACCTGTCACAACATCATGATCTGTCTCAGATTCTGAACTAACAACACTGAACACTTTCCCAGAGGGAACATTCAAAGCAGGCTTCAAAGCTGACACTTGAGGATTCGGCTTCTGAGTGCAGTTACGAAAATAATGACCTGGCTTTCCCACAGTTAAAGCAGATCAAATCCCTACTACTCACAGGAACTGCTGAAGAAGGATATGTAGGTCTCTGGTTATTAACCACTGGACGGGGGTTAGCATAGATCGATCCAGTACCCTGACTAACTGCAACAGGACGCACTGGTGCACTGCTAGAACCATAGCTCGAGGCAGAGCTAAAACTGGGACTAGCTCCTCTAGGCTGAAACGAAGGGGGCGAATAAGGAGCAGGCCTAGAGAATCTCTGATTAGAATCCACCAAATGATTCCTGTTTGCAACAGAACACTGGAGCAGATAATTCTCTCTCTCATTATCTTCTATAATCCACAATCGGATGAATCGCCAGGTAAGTCTTCAGTGACGGCCTCAAACCTTTGAAGAATTTCTTTGCCTTCTCATGATCACCTTTGAATGCAGCAAGGGCAAAGTAAAAGAATTCTTCAAACTTCTTCTGTACTCCCGAACAAGTACTAGGTCCTTGTCTGAGTGCCATAAACTCAGCTTCTTTAGCATCTCTCACAGACTCAGGAAAATAATTCTTGCAATATGCATCCTTGAAAATTTCCCAAGTAAGAACTGGGTGCAAAGCTTCCAAAATAGGTCTAGTAGCATTCCACCACGCATCAGCTTCATGCTACAGTCTCTGTTCTGCACACAGGATCTTCTGCGCTTCATTGCAACGGAGGTTGCGAAAAGCATTTTCCATCTCTCGGATCCACTTGTTAGGGAACAATGTATCCGACAAAATACCAGTAAAAGCAGGGATCTGAAGCTTTAAGAAATGCTCCATCAACCTTGCATGAGGACCAGGGGCAAAACCGTCCACAAAAGTACCAGCTGCAGAAGTACCAGCTCCATTAGGATTGAGCTGCTTGGGCATTCTGCTAAGTAGTCGCGAAACCTTGCATCATAGTGGTAAACTGATTCTGCTGCTGATGCAACATGTTTCCCAGAATGTTCATCACATCTTGAATAGAGACTACTTGTGGCGCTTGTGGAGGATTTTTGCCAGAAAGAGGAATTTCAACTCTTGGAGGCTCAGTTCCAGTGTTTACGACAGGTATCTCAACACGATCCTGATCTTCCCGACCATCTTCACCTTCTTGACCATTAATAGCATGATTCCTTAATTGAACCATTCTGCAAAAAGAATTCCATAAATTAGCAACACTATATGATCAAGTCCAGAAAAAGATTCCTCAAGTCAAAACAACTCCACAACATGGTCAACATTCACGAACAGAAGCAACAACAAGCACAAAGTCCAAAAAGAATCAAGACAGAGCCAAAATCCAAAAATCTGAGCAACAACAACTGGGCCGGTCGCTTGAGCCAGTCGCTTAAGTCAATCGACCACCAGTAGCGACCGCCCCAAAATACGTGCGACAACAATGCTTCAAATACGGTTTTTGGGTCCCATTTCACTTCTCAAAACACATTTTGGGCTTTGGGGATTTCGTGCTAAGTTAGGAAAGTATTTTGGAGACTCCGTTGGCTTTGGATCTACTTCCCACGCGACTTCCACACACTACACAGGTAATCTTCTCACAAAACCCTTCATTTCCATGGTTTGCATGTAAGAAACTACAATGTGCAACTATTTCTAGGTTTTCTTTGATGCAAAAAATTTTTTTCTTTTACTTCTCAAAACATGTCTAGGCATAGATCTATTGTTCACTATGCATTTTTACGTTAACAGGTAATTACTGGACATCTCATGACTCTCATTTTGCATCTTTTTTTCCTAAAAAACAAATTTTCTCACTAGATGGCTGCCTGCGGAGGTAGGAGAGTACCAATTCGCGGCCGAGGTCGTGGTCCAGGGAGAGGTGACGCACATGACCCAGTCCATCCAGACTACTTCAGGTCACCGGAGGCACAGGAGCTATACTTCGGCCACTTTAGTCAGCGCCCGATCGAGTATGGTCGACCGGTAGTGACTTCAGAGGTAGAGCAGTTCCAGATCAAGAGTAGATTCGGGGCTGTGGGCTAGAGAGGAACCTTGTTCTTGAACAAGGATGCCTATCCAAAGCTAGTCAGGGTATTCTACAGCAACTTGACCTTCCACAGAGAGAGGGTGGGAGATCATGACACCAGGCTAGTGATAGAGAGCCAGGGGAAGACTACAAACATATGCTTCACCACAGAGGAGCTGGCTCACATCCTTAACATGCCATACGTCCACAGCAACAGGAGATGGTTTGAGCCGGGGGCTAAGTCAAATGATTTCATCCACTGGGAGGAGAGGGCTCTTGTCTACTCAAGCATCAGCTTACATGAGTGCAGCGGGGTAGAGTCAATGACTGAGCTGCTTCCCTCATGTCGGATCATCTCATGGATCATAGCACGAAACCTGCTGCCTAAGGCAGGTCATCAAAGTGAGATTTCACTCATGTAGGCTATGATGACCTTCTCTGTGTACACCCGCTACCAGATAGACTTGGCATACATAATCTAGAATGCCATGATCTATCGAGTGACATATCCGAGGGGAGCGAACCTTGGATACGGGCGACTTCTGACACGGATCTTCGAGCACTTCGGGGTCGACTTCGAGGGAGAGGAGGCTATTCCGGTCGGACATGGCAGCACGATAGGTCACAAATTGGTCTCAGATGCACTTACTAGGTGGACCAAACTCACCAGAGATGCCAGCCGAGGCGGAGGACATGGATGTAGAGGCTGATGATGCTGATCATGCAGACTCACCACCACCTTCTCAGTACGAGACAGGGGGCACATCCGAGGCTCATGATACTTCGAAGGTCGCACCACCTTGGGCTAGAGGTCTGTTCACTCGAATGGACCAGTTCGAGCAGGGGCAGGTAGAGATGAGGGGCCAGATAGCAGCGTGCCTTGACATACTCCACCAGATAAGACTAGCACCACCACCTCCACCATAGCAGTAGTTGACTTAGGCTTTTATCCTTTTTGATTTAGTACTGACTTACTTTAGGGTTAGATATGTTTATTGTAGTTTTTATTCAACACATGTTCATTCCTTATCATTTTGTAAAGCATAGAGTATGCTCCAAATTATGTAAAGCATTATCTCATTAATGAAGTACAGTTATGTTGCATTTATACTATTGTCTCTTATGCACTTTCTTGATAATTAAAATGTGAGAATGGATTTCACTTGACTTATGGTAAGTTATGCAAAAGAAAGATTCACTTACTTTCTTAGTTTGTTTCTAACGAAAGATGTTCTATTATTCACTCTAGTTCTTTTGAGTCACTTCTGGATCTATGACTCAGATTGCTCGTCTAACACTTGTATTAAGTATTATTGACTTCGTTAAAACCTGGCTCTGATACCACTCTGTCACACCCCACCCGCCAGTCTCGGTTACCCGTCCGACAACCTGTGGGAGTGATCCATCACAGGATCCATGGTTTTAGTCTATCAACAATAATAAATACAAATAAAGACAATCAAGAGCAATAACAATTCAATAAATGAATTAAAGGATTACAGGAGTCCAAATACTCCAATAAAATAATAAATGAAAGAATAGTAAATCAAAATGAATACGAGTTCAGCGGAAGCAATCAAAAGAGTTATATTATTTTCTTTACAGTTTCCTTTTCTAAGGCTAAATAATGTTTCTCATGAATCTTTAGAAAAGGCGTCCTCCAGTTCTTCTCCAATCGTTGAGCGAACTGTCTAACCACTTTCCGTCTCTGTCCATCAATAGGTGTGATAAGCGTACTCCATGCACTCGTAGGAGCTCCCGCATAGGCTATCTCCATTTCCCATAGCCGGTGCCACATCCTCTTCATGCGGGAAGGTTCCTTCATGGGAAACCAGTCCATCTTCTGGCACAATTCTTCCATCTGTGCAGGCTAATAAAACATATACAAATAAAGGAGTGAGTTCTAGAGAACTCAATAAGAACAATTACAATTCCCATCAATTATCCAACAAAGCAAAAATGCATAAATGATATGAATGAGTGAAAAGTATGAATGATACTATAATTCTACTTATGCAAGTCTCTAATAGCTGACATGCTTTAAGATATACACTAGCCCTCCTCTGGGTAAGTCTAGTCACTCTGATCCGGCAAGGACTGGTTACCTCTGTAGGGATCCTGGGTAAAATGGAAGGTCCACACCTAGCTCTCAAACCATGGTTGGGGTTAAGTCAACACTCTCTCACCACGACCATTGGCAATGAGTACTAGCGCATGTCGGGGTTTCTAATCCAATGCAAGGTCATACAGGTAACATGTCTACATGAAGTCTAGATACATCCCCTATGGCACCAACCAACTCGGTTCAGTATCCTTCGCAACCTAGGAATGAGAATCCTCACGGACTGGCTACCGCTATTGGACTTCATTCCATAACCCTATGGTCGTCCACATATTGTTGGGGCAGAATGCTCTTATGACTCTTCACAACACCCGGTCCATTCCTTGGACGTCCATGAGCCCAACCCTAACATATGCAACCCTACCATTTATATGACTAACAGTGGACCAACGTCACATCACGGGATCTGGTTTCAATCCCCCTACCAAAAGGGTAGTAGCATGTGGGGTACCTAGCCATGCAACTCTAGACTCTACCTAAGAATGTCATCCAATAGTCATGACAGTGCTGGAGACATCAGCAGGCATGTGTCCCATTCCACAGCCTTCTGATATCCTAAGCTAAGATATCCCAAAGGAATACCTCATCCATCAGAACCACATATTAACCATTATCAGTATATATTCATAATCAACAAAGTGTATATGTAAACAAGATAAACATTAGTAATATAACAAGAGTAGTATGTAATACATGATTACAATAACATATATAATGAAAGACTAATACTAACAGACACTGGACTAGCATGTTTAAGTCTATTCATAAAGATAGGATTGAATGTCCTTAACTGCATATAAGTAAATTGTCCGTAAAAAGAAATCCGTAAACTATTATAAGACTTTCTCTTCAAACAGAGAACACCTAAACACAGGGTTACAATAATGTATAAGTCAATTGAATCAAAGTGAATCAAAACCAAAAGTCATTTGGTCACTGTTTACCAGCCGGTCGCTCATGCCGGTCGCTTAGGTTGAGCGACCGCCACTAGTGACCGCCCCAAAAACAGAGAGTTTCAATTCGAAACTCAGGCTTCTGATCACCCGTTTTCAATCCCAATTTCGAGTGATCATGGCCTAAATCTCGAATCTAACACTCCCAAAGCCAAAGGGTGAAAGGAAACCTAACAATTGCCATCATTGGATTACCTAGAACTCTCCCCTTGACTGGATCTATCCTTTTCACGAAAACAAGGTTTCGTTTTCGGATGAATCACATCAAGAAGAATGGAAAGAGAGTTGCGATTGATCAAAAGGGTAACCACTATGATGAGGGGATGGGTTAACACGAAATTGAAAGACAAAGGAGATAAAGGATGAAGGGTGAATCCATTACATCACTCCAGAATACCAGAAACAGGGAAGGATTGATCTCCAGATCACTGCTAGCACTTCAGATATGCTTTCGACACTTCTCCACAGCCGTCTAGCCTCCAAAAACAGTAACCACGAATAAAATATTCGTAAATTGGGCGAGGGTTACCTTTTATAGACGTTAGGGGGGAAAATAGGGCAAAACCCCGAAAACAGACTAGGCGGTCACTCTAGGCGGTCGCTTGGTTTGATCGACCGCCACTAGCAACCGCCCCCTTCATTCCGAACATTTCCAGACATCACTTGCCTTCCAGAAGTCCAACTACCAAGCAAGGCAGGCTCTTTAGATAGAGGATCCAGATCCATGGGTTCAGGGTATGGATCATGGACTTCTATCCGGACACTCCACAAATTTACCCGACTAGACCTTCGGGTTCTCGAACCTCCAATACGGATCTCAGGTTAGAAATACGGGGTTTGTTACAATGTTGGTTGACGTGGTTTGACTTGTACAACAGAGGTTTGCGAATCTTCTAGTTAGGAGGGCTGATTTGATCCTAATCGAGGGAGTTAAAGAGCTGGGGGCAGGCCTATAATGAGAGTACTTGAAGAAATGAAGAATGCGATGCGCTAAGTAGATCTAATGTTGAAGAGCCTATTGGAGGGTGAGGAACCATGTGGTCACAGCATGTAGCTAAGATTTTTCTGATTTCCTAGGTTAATCCCTCTTCCTCATTCTTTCATCTTTCAGCTTTTGTTTTCCATTTCTCACTTTACTTCTCATTTTTTCGTTTCTCTTACTATCCTTGCACTTGGTTCCCCTACTATATTTTGAGAGGGTCCATGTAATGGACTCTATTTAATTAGGATAAGGCTGTTGTTGTCATCTAGCAATGTGTTCCATCTCAATTGTCCAAAATACCCACATTTCTAAAGTACTATCTGTCACATCCACCCAGCCGGTACCCTATCTGGCATACTCGAGTGTGTGATCCACAGCCCCGAAGATCAAGTATCGAGGAAATCATCCTCCCACATAAGCAATAACATAATCATGAATGGATATAATCAAAGTATAATATTATAAATAAGAGATCCAAATAAGGAAATGAATGACAATATAATCAGAGTGCAGAAAATGATACCAAATGTAAACATAAAAAAGGAGTAGAGTGAGGAGGAGTCTCACTCCATAGTTACAGCGAAAATGTAGCACATAAGTCTAAAAGAAATACAACTGTTCTCAAAAGAAAGTAAAGGAATGGAAATCAACTAAACTAAGAGTCTTCTACTCTATAGATAACGTCTTCGTAAAAATGGACTTCATCAATCCAACTCAGACGTTCTCACTCCACATTAGGTCTAATCGTAGTACGCAACATGACCAAACGTGGGATCATCAATGTGATCTTCATTGTAGCCAACACCTTGCGTGTAGTATGCTTCTTCAACTGGTGCTTCTTTATATTGCCCTTCATAGTATTCAGTACCTATAGAGTAATCTAACAAAAGAGGTTGCACAAAAAGGAGTGAGTTCGAATGAACTCAGTAAGGCAAGTTAAATCACAACAACATAAATAACATGATTTCAGAACATAACATGATGCAATGCGATATGAAATAGACAATGTGTGTATGCATCTAACTTTATGTATGCTGTAGTCTCTATAGGCAAACATGCTTTAAGTCATAGCACCGTACTTCTTTAGGAAGGTCTCATCTCACAACGCCGATTGGTAGTGGGTCCTTCATCCCTCGGGACAATCCATGGCTGGGGTATAGGTCACCGCTCTCTCACATCACCATTGGTCTAAGTACTAGCGCATGTCAAGGTTAAGCCTAGCCCAATGCATGTCATCTACTTAGTCATATCAACTCAGATCCAGATACGTCCATTCCTCGCCCCTGGCGATCATTTCTGGTATCCTTCACACTAGAGTCAGCATAGTCCCTGACTACGGACTCATCAACCCTATTGGTCATCCACAAATAATAGATGGGAAGCTCTCATGTCCCATCACGGGTTGGTTATTGGTCTTGAGAGCCCATGAGCCCAAGTCTACTATTTGCAACCTTACCAATAAATGGCCTCTCACGAGTATCCACAATGTGATTCATGTCCTCTCACGGATTGGTTACCGGTCTTGAGCGCCCATGAATCCCCATTGCTACCATTGGTCGTTCGGTCTCAATATCCTTCCGAATTGGGTTTGATATAACGGGGACATCCTAACCAAACACTGCTAGACAGCCCTAGGTATGACAACCAATAATCCAGGAAAGGGTCAAGGGGCACCATTGGAAATATCCCATACTATTCCCACCTATGTCCAAGGACAACAATGTCAAAAGGACACTTCCCAATCCCAAATCATATCTATTCAAGCACATTCTCAGATCAATCACATCATACATAACCGACATATCATCATATGAAAGAATATGTAAAAGCATGATCCATTCATTAAACAACATACATGAATAAGCATGCATAAATATACTTGAATAATGAAAGAGAAAACATAAGTAAAGTGCTACTGTACTTACAGCAGTACATCATAAATAGAAAGTACAATATCAGTAGTGAATCTAAGAGTTTCCGAAATTAGAAACTAACATACACACAATCTATGTTATTATGAAAATAACTGTCTTTACCTTAAATAGCGTTGATGATTATCCAAATATCAAAGAGATAGGTTCCAAACCTAGCAAATAAACCCCTAACAATCATAGATACAATATTAGGAAAGAGGCCTAAAAGATTGGAGAGCAAACGAATCAAATTGAGCGAAAAACAGAGCTACTGACTTGCTTGGTCGATTGGTTGGTCTACTGACCCAGTCGACCAACCAGTCGACCAACTGAGTCAGTACGAAGCAAAAACATGGATTTTGATCCGAAACTCAATCTATAAGATTCAAAACTCTATGAAACTTGGTGGAAACCTTTAGAACAATATTTTAACACTAAAGGAGTATAGATTAGGCATTAACAATGATTAAAAACACTACCTTCCAATTTGAAATCATGATTCCCCAATTTGGTGAAAACCCTAGTTTTCGATGAAAAGTATACTATGAATCCATGGGAAAGACTAGAGATGATCAGATCTCATCCTAGTAGGAGATAATCATAAGTCATTCACAATTCCATCATGAAAATTAGATCCAATCACATTAAGAAATTAGATCCAAAATAAGAATTAGGGTTTCAAGAAGAATTTACCAGGGTTAGGGTTAAGGTCACTATGATGATAATAAACCCTTAAGAATGGAAGGAGATAATGGAAGAGATGGTTGCAAGGGTGCAGCATCTTCTTCATAGTCTCAATCAAGAATAAGATCATGGAAGGATAAATCACAACAAAGAAGAGATTACTAACCTTGGATTGACCGATCGGAGATGAGAAGCTTTAGATCTCACAAAGATCCTTCGAAATCACCAAAGAGAGCTTTGAAAGAGTCTTCCCACGTTCTCTGAGAGTTTTGGAGGCAGAGGATACTAAGAAATACGAAGTTTACTTAAATAGAAAGTGGAAAACCCTAAACAGAGGATTTTCTCGGATTACTAGACCTGTTGGTCGATTGCTCGATTGCTTGGTCAATTGGCCCAATCGACCAACCAGTCGACCAATCTGGTCAGCAAGGTCCAGATAGGGAATTGGAGGCCCAACTCAAGTCCAAACGTCTTGGGCTTCTCCCAACATAACATATATTTACCTAGTATAGAAAAATGCCTTCGAATCATGTCCAACTATACTTTAAGTCCATCAACTTGACTCATCTTCATCAAGCTGCAGCTTTCTTTCCATATCAACACAGACTTCCAAGTATGGAACTCCATCATCAACTTCCATGGGTTCTGGGTCAAACACCATGTCTTCCACTGAGATGGCCCATAGTTGGCTTCTTCCTTTACTCGGGTCTTTGAATCTACAACCGGGTTTCCGGGTCAAGGTCAGGGTTAGGATAGGGCTGGATTTCACACTATCTCAATCCAAATTTGGAAAAAAATATTAGAAATTCATAAATATCTTTTGCATTATGAGAAGAGGTTGAATTACGTGATGGCGAAAACTCATAATTTTGTTTGCCTTCTCATTCATGTAGAACTTGACTGAGAAAACAACTCTGAACTAATAGGCTGAAATAAAGTGCATCTCAATTATTTTGCATCTGTACCTTTTCATTTATTTAGCTAGCTTAGCTTTGGCACCTAACCTGTTAATAGTTCCTCAATATTTTTAAAAGCTTTGAATTCGAGATCCATGATTTTCCTTTAGGAGGAAATGCTTCTCTCTACAAGCACATGTTTTTCAATAGAGCATTTAGAGCTAAAGCACCTGAGAGTGAATGTTCAGTTTCGAAATGCAACTCCATTTGGTTTCTCTTGGAATAATCTTATTCGACATCATTGGAGGAGGTTAGAGGCTCTTTTGTTGACAAATCGGACGTTGTTGACCATGTCATCAGC
This sequence comes from Hakea prostrata, assembly GCF_041222555.1. NCBI lineage: Eukaryota > Viridiplantae > Streptophyta > Magnoliopsida > Proteales > Proteaceae > Hakea > Hakea prostrata. Next base: position 12,030,231 of record NC_142602.1, read on the forward strand.
GTCATAAAGAATTTTCAGAAAATTGATCCTTCCAAGGTAAATCTGTTGCAGTTGTAGAGATTTATTAACTGCTAGTTGCTGATATGAAAATGTTATTTTGTTTAATCATATCTCGGTCCTTCATGCTTTGAGATGATAATTTGGGTTTAAATCCAGATTCTAAATAAGCGGAAGTAATTCTCATAAATTGCAATGCTTGGTGAAGGTCAAACTTAAGAATGAAAGTTAAACGTTGATCAGGCAATTCTAATTTCCCAATGTTGCCTTCTAGTCATTTCTGTGTTGGATTCAAAGAGAGAGCGAGAGACTTTGAGCTTTAGGTACGAGGGTTTTTTATCTTCCCAGTTGATTTGATGCAATTACAATATGTATAACTATGAAGAGAAAAGCCTACCTTCAAATGGTTTGAGAAAGGACACATTTCTCACCATCTCTAGAGTTGGTCCTTCATATCGTAATTAGGAATTCACTTCTGTTTGCAGATTCAGAATTATTTTTCTAGTTTTCATAGTGGAGAGAGTTGGCTTTAATATACTGCGACATAACCATGTCTATTTGTTTTGTATATTTTTTTTTACATTGTTTCCCTGAAATGGGTAATGGACAGTGATGATGGATTCGCCGTTAGGATGGCAAGTTAATGGGTTCGGATAAGGTTGGGAACCACTAAACTAAGCTAATGGTTTCAGTTAGGATTAGGGAACCACTAAACAATGTGAGCTTAATTGAACTCGACCAAGCCTAAGCTTTATCTCACCTAATTAGGTTTGGATATGGAAACTCTGAATTTTCACTTTGCTGTATTTAAAATGGTATTATGTTTGAAAGAACTAATTTTTTGCAACTTGGTGCATCTGTTGCCCCGATCTTTGGAAAATTCCAAATTGAACGATGTCACTCCTAACTTGTGCATTTGCTGTTCTTTGTTGCAGTTTGAAACCACTGTGTTTTATTTCCCTTGCTTCCTTTCATGTTGGTGTACCTATATAGATATTTGCAATCCCTTCCTTCCCACTTTTGCACCCCATATATGATGTGCATCATGTGGAACACTATACTGCATTGCTTCTCTAGTCTTTATTTATGATTCAACTTAGATAACCAAAATAAAAAGCATCCTACTTCTAGGTTATGAATATTTTTAGTACATCTCAGTTCCTACTGTTGCCATTGTTGCTTTTGATGCATTCTAATATAATTTGACTTAACATAATACATTTCTATGTTGAAGCATTCAGTCAGCCCTTCTCAGGTCTTACGGTTTCGTACAAGCCGAAAGGTTCGGGAGAGTAAAAAGCTGACCTATGGTTGTGGAGCACTGGTATGGATAATGATTGATCTGTATTGTTGGTAATACTCCATATATCAATATTGTTTAATTGACGGGGAAAAGATTCCTTACCTGGATTCGCTTTCCCTTTTATGAAGTATTCGCAGCGGAAGTCTAGATCCACGTTCTCGTTAACCACCAAAGCTCTACCGGGGCGATTCCACAATCACTAAGAAAGGGAATGATATCCACAACCCAAATGCCGTAGATTAATGGAATGAAGATCAAAAGCGAGGAAAGGAAAAAATTTCCAAGCCTGCGATTCTACGAGAGAGGGAGAGAGAGATGGAGCCGCCGTTTCTCAGAGATAAATCTCGTGCAAATGAATCACACACTTACTCACTAATGCGGTGGTTACCAAAATATATAACCCTATTTTGTAACCGCCCTAATAGTGAGTTTCCAATATTGCCCTTGGGCATTTAATTTATTTATCATATTAATAAATTCCAACAGCTCCCACTTGCACAAGGGCAAGTGTTAAATCTTTCAATGTGTCCCAGACACACTTGTATATCCCAGATATACACATTCAATCTCTCTGCTATGTATCCCGGATACATAGACCTCTTGTGTCCCAGAGACACGGATGTATATCCTAGATATACATATTCAATCTCTCACGTTATGTATCCCGAGATACATAGACCTCTTGTGTCCCAGAACACACATGTATATCCCGGGATATACATATATATTGATCTCTTCACTATGTATCCCGAGATACATAGACCACCCGTGTCCCAGACACTAATATCCACAAGTCATACTTGGCAAAATGGTTTGTGTGACCGGTGATATACCACACGCACGCGTGAGCCCCAAACTAGAAACCTTCCCGAGAAGGCGAGAAATGGCACATCACTCATAGAAACAAATCAAATAAGCATTAGTATAACACGGTGTCCTAGGTTTATTCAAACTCACCGGACTAAAGGTATCTCGATCCCTCCGAGAGATCACCTTCTTGTCCTTAAAATGTTCACTACTGTAACACATACAGTTGGCGCCAGCAAACACTTTTAGGGTGCAGTTGAATCAAACCTTTCTTTTCGCCCCAGACCATCACTACACTTAGGATCGACTCCTTTCCCGGTAGTGCCCCTTTAGGTCGAATCTATCATGACCATAGGTAACACCCCAAAGTAGCCACATCAACCCTTCGTTTCATGATGTCGTCAAAAGTCACTAAGAACACTAATGGACCATAAGGTTCAGGACTCACACAATGAGAGGAGCAGGGATCCATCCTCTTATTTCCAATGATCACTAAGCACACATAGTATGATATATGTGCTATGGTGGAGCATTCTATATACAATAGAACGTATGTCCATCTCAACACCATATAGGTCTTAGTCTAGTCGCAACCTATTGCGCCTAACCCGAGTTTCTTTATTGTCGCCACCCTAGCGCCACATAAAGTACTCGCACTTGGCTCTTATAGGCAACATGAATAGTGGGAACATTCATGTCGATTCTCTTCACAATAGAGAAACTCATCTTGATTCCAAATGAAGGCGACATCATGATTATGAATTAACCTACACAAAGTCATTCACAATCCGTCTCATCTCTGCTCGCCTCCAAGGCGCCAGAGGTGAATGCTCGTGTGAGTGAGCCATTCTCTTGCCTATTGACATATCTTGTTTTATGCTAGAAGAAACACAATCACACAGAAAGTGAATAAGAATAAATGCTAGAATGAACTCATATTACTCATTAATAAGAAATTCTCAGTACAAGAATAAGTCACAATCTACGCAAGCCCAAGGATTTTATATGAGAAATAAAAACATCCTTGGCTATAGGTTTGGTAAGAGGGTCAGCTACCATCTGACTAGTAGATATGTGCTTAAGTACAACATTCTTCCTTGATGTAATGTCTCTAACAAAGTGATATCTCAACTGTATATGTTTGGTCTTCCCATGATACTTGGGGTCCTTGACATAGCTAAGAGCTGCCGTACTATCACAGTAGACAAGGGCAGCCTCTTTTGATGTCATCACAATCCCAGTATGTCTAAGGAATCTCCTCAACCAAACAGCCTCTTGAACCGCAGCTGAGCATGCCACATACTCTGCTTCCATGGTCGAGAGGGATATACAAGCCTGCTTCTTGCTACACCACGAAATGGCCCCGCCATTCAGCAAGAAAGCATATCCAGAGTTGATTTGCGCTCATCGATGTCTCCAGCCCAGTTGGCATCACTATAGCCAACTAAGCGCAAATCCAATCCTTGGTAACACAACATGTAATTACTCGTTCCTCTGAGATATCTCAATATCCTCTTGACTGCTTTCCAGTGCTCAATGTCTGGGTTTGATTGGTATCAACTAACCAAACCCACTGCATACCAAATATCCGGCCTAGTACACATCATAGCGTACATAAGGCTACCCACTGCACTGGAAAATGGAACTCTTTCCATCTTGGTTTTCTCCTCTGGAGTCTTAGGACCCATATCAAGGCTCAAATGCAAACCCTTCTCCATTGGAGTATCATATGGTTTGCAATTGTGCATCTGGTATCTCGTCAAGACATTGTCAATATAGGTCTCTTGAGATAAACCCAGTAATCTCTTTTGCTTATTTCTAACAATCTTGACACCAAGCACATAGCTTGCTTCACCCATGTCCTTCATATCAAATATGGAGGACAACCATTTCTTAATGGTTTCCAATAGCTCCTTGCTATTGCTAGCCATAAGTATGTCATCTACGTACAGTGTCAAAATGACATAATTATTATCAAATCTCTTGGTGTAAACACAGTGGTCTTCCTCAAGCATGGAAAAACCATTTTCCATCATAGCTTGGTGGAAGTGCATGTTCCACTGTCTAGATGCTTGCTTTAAGCCATATATGGACTTCTTAAGCTTGCACACTTTGCACTCAAGTCCATTAGCTTCAAAGCCTTGAGGTTAATCCATATAGATATCTTCCTCAAGTTCTCCATTGAGAAAAGCAGTTTTTACATCCATCTGATAAAGCTCCAAGTCCAACTGAGCAACAATAGCTAGTATGAGGCGAATTGAGGCAAACCTAACAATAGGGGAAAAAGTTTCCTCATAATCAACGCCCTCTCGTTGGGTGTAGCCCTTAGCCACTAAACGAGCCTTGAATCTCTCAATAGATCCATCCGCCTTTCTTTTGATCTTGAGAACCCACTTGTTCCCAATTGCCTTTCGGCCTGGCGGCAAGTCAACCAAGTCCCAGACATGATTCACTTTCATCGACTCCAACTCTTCCTTTATTGCTTTCAATCATTCATTTGAGCTTGACCCCGCAAGAACTTCCTGCACGCTCTTTGGTTCATGCTCATCGACTGAAGTCATCTCACAATCGATTTCTTCAAGAGTTACCATGTAGGCTTCATCCTCTATGTCGAAACGTCGACAAGGAACTAGCCCGCGCCCACTATGGCGCAAGTGCATGTCAGATTGCTCACCGTCTAAGGTAGCTATCACATCTGCACTCCCACTCCCACTAGGATCTTCTGGATGAACCCCAGGTTCATTATCCAGAATCTGAATCCCTGGAGTGACAAGACCACTATTTTGTATCTCAAAGAATTCCGATGATTCTTTGTTAACTCCTGAAAGAGATGGAAAATCATTCTCCAAGAATGTTGCATCCCTAGACTCAAGTTCCGTTCTCCTCTCACTCTCATCTAGTCCAATGAAGACATGGCCCTTTGAGGGTTCAGAATATCTCACAAAGATACACTTTCTTCCTCTGGGTCCAAGCTTTCCATATTGGTGAGAAGTAGAGTGAACATATGCTGCACATCCCCATGCGCGCAAGTAACTCAAATCTGGCTTCCTTCCGGTCCACAACTCATATGGTGTGGAAGGAACCGATTTGGTTGGAACTCTATTGAGGATATAGGCCGCAATCAGCAAAGCATCACCCCAATAAGAGATGGGTAGATTTGCTTGCGCCATCATGGATCTCACCATGTCTAGCAAGGTTCTATTCCTCCTCTCAGCTACCCCATTTTGCTGTGGAGTCCCTGGAATAGTAAGTTGTCTAGATATCCCCTTTTCATCACATAACCCTTTGAACATATCGGAGAGATACTCTCTACCTCTATCCGTTCTAAGAGTTTTAATCTTTTTATCTAACTGATTCTCAACTAAGCTCATGAATTTCTTAAAACATTCCAGAGCTTCTGACTTATGAGAAATTAGATAAATGTGACCATACCATGTATAGTCATCTATGAATGTGATGAAATAAGCCTGTCCTTTTCTAGTATGCACATTCATGGGTCCACACACATCTGAATGGATAAGTTCTAAAGGAAGAGAGGCTCTCAAAGCCTTTTTAAATGGTTTTCTAGTTGCTTTTCCTGCTAGACATGACTCACAGGTTGGCAAATCAGATAGTGAACCTCGGCCGAAGAGACCTTCTCTTGCCAATCTATTCATCCTATCTAAGCCAATATGTCTTAGTCTAGCATGCCACAAATTATAATCAATACACACAGTATCTTGGCAAACAAAAGCACTACTAGAATTAAATGAATAATCAATTGTATCCAATACAATGAAACCATTCAGAAGAAAACCATAACCATAAACTGTATCACCCATATACAAAACCAAAGATTTGTTTTCAAATACAACTCTAAAACCATGTCTCATAAACCACTCTTGTTTCTGTTCCCACCTCTGTTACTTTGCCTAGACCACTGAGGTTGAGCTCTCTCCTTCTTGCGCTTGAAGCCTGCACCCTTACTAGTGCTTGCTTCAGCAGCAACTACTTCAGTGTGAGGGACATCGGCCAACATCCGATCCTCCTCTAGCTCAAGGTGCTTAGCAGCTTGATCAAATGTCTTGACCTCATCAACATGAGTCAAGAAGATCTTCATATGCTCCCAAGTCTTTGGCAATGACCTGATGACTGCGGAGACTTGCTCCTCATCAGTCTTCTAGCACCCAAATGCGCTTAACTCACTAATCATGTTAGACATGATGGTTATATGCTGCCTCATGGTGTGACCCTGGCGCATCTTATAACCGTCAAAGGTGAGTCTGAGTTGGCGGCCTCTTGTGGTGGAAGTCCCTCCATACTGGAACTTCACAGCCTCCCACAAAGACTTTGCAGTCCTATGCTTCTCATAACGAAGCATCAGGTCATCCCTGATGGAGCTCAGGATTGTAATCCTGGCTACCTGGTCTTTCCTCTTCCAGGCATTGTAAAGCTCAAGGTTCCTGCTATACTGTGCATTGGTACCTTCCTCAGGTGGGGACATGGTCTAGTTTACGGTTTCTAGCATGTTATATTCTTCTAGGAGATACTGCACCTTTCGGTGCCAAAGGTCATAATACCTCTCATTCGGTTTATCTCATTTCGCGAAGTTAGCAACAATGCTCTTGGTAGCAGCCATTTATTCTAGAGACATTACATACTAGGATGAGTTCAACTATTCTAACATAAAACACAACTCAAGCAACAACAAATCACACTAGCATAGTCAACCTATGGGATAAGCATTTAAACCAAAAGAGATGCTAACAAACATTCAATCAAATTCTCATGCAAACCCACATAGACTTATACACTAGTTTCATTCTGTGCAAGAAACATGATTGATAGACCCAAAATAAAAAATAGTTTTATTAAAATAAAACATGCAATCATGTTAAAGCAATGAGGTGGTTCACACAGAACACTTCTACCTCATTAGCTCCCACTAGGCCCCAATAGGCCCTCAATGCCCAAACATCACACAGATTATCGGGCCATTGGTGTCCAGTAAGTTAGAACACATTCTGAACTGGACAGACCAATATCCAAAAAAAAATCCATCTCCCAGACGGACTACCGTCTGCCCAGACGGAATTCCGTCTGCCTTTTTATGCCCCAGACGGATGACCGTCCGTCGCCCAGGAAGAAATTTCGTCTGGCATTCTGTGACCAGACGGATGACCGTCTGCCCAGACCGAAAATCCGTCTGGCATTCTGTGACCAGAAAACGGCGTTTTTTTTGGATTTTTCATGAACGAAATTTTTCCAAAAAACGGTAAAACACGTTTTTTTCACTCAAAAAATCATCCAAAAACACATGAAAAAAATCCAACAATAAATTTTAAACAAAAAATTATCATCATGGATTATCAATTCATGCAAATCTTCATTAGGGAAATTCACAAGGATCTCCCACTCAGATCCGAACCAAAATAAGGGTTTCCATAAACCCTATCAATTCTCCCATGGGTTTCGTATTAAACTCTTGATCCTCCCATTGGATCCATACAATTAAAATAAACAATGGGGAGGAACAAAGAACTGTGGGAACCAATGGCTCTGATGCCAATGTTGGTAATACTCCATATATCAATATTGTTTAACTGACGGGGAAAAGATTCCTTACCTGGATTCGCTTTCCCTTTTATGAAGTATTCGCAGCGGAAGTCTAGATCCACGTTCTCGTTCAACCACCAAAGCTCTACCGGGGCGATTCCACAATCACTAGGAAAGTGAATGATATCCACAACCCAAATGCCGTGGATTAATGGAATGAAGATCAAAAGCGAGGAAAGGAAAAAATTTCCAAGCCTGTGATTCTATGAGAGAGGGAGAGAGAGATGGAGCCACCGTTTCTCAGAGATAAATCTCGTGCGAATGAATCACACACTTACCTCACTAATGTGGTGGTTACCAAAATATATAACCCTATTTTGTAACCGCCCTAATAGTGAGTTTCCAATATTGCCCTTGGGCATTTAATTTATTAATCATATTAATAAATTCCAACATGTATTTTGTGTTTCCTTGAAGTAGATTTCCTTCAAGGAACTAATTTCATTGATTATAACTCAGGCATTTACACCAATTCATCTAAAGTCTCTAGGAAATCATTGTCATTGCCATTGCAAAAACCAAAGCTGATGAGACTCCTCCATTTTATTTCCATCCTATTACCCAAAAAAAAAGGTGGAAATTTGTTGCTTCTCCATGTCTAAATTTTTTTCTAACCCATAAGAGTCGCTGCTTGCAGGTAGCATCCCTCATTTTTACTGTTACTCTACGTACCCTTCAAACTGAAAGAAAAAACAAGGTACGTCATTGTACCCAAGAAAAGGAAACTAAACAGAAACAACAATAAATTGGCTTTATCCGGGAGGGGGTTGGGGGAAGGTGGTAATTAGCAAGTTTATTCATGATGAACCAAAGACTTGTGTTGGTATGTTGTAATACATGATTGAGTTTTTTTTTGTATACTAGTCATTGAGATGCTACCATATAGGTCTGCTGTGAGATTACCTTCATATTGAAAGGTGATGTTCAGGATCTTACCTCCTCTTCAAGGATGGGGAAGGGAGGCATTAGATTATCTATATTTTCTGTTTAAGGGTCATGGTTGAAGACTTCTGGTGATCTTTTCCAATTTGTATTGATTACTCTCTTTGGGGTTTTTCACTAGCTTAGAAGCTAAGATACGATCACCAGCAAATTAGGAGTTATATTGACAGAACTAAGGTTGGCAATACAATGGCTTTGATACAATAGTGTACAAGAAAGTTGTTGGCTTTGAACTTTTAGATTTATCTGAGAATTGAATACAACCATATAGTGATTAATGTTATGCTTCAGTTTTGAACTTGTAGACACCATATAATCTTTTCAGCCATTTAGCGTACAACATCAAGTCCAGTATTCTGATTCGTGAGACCCTTTCTATTATTAAGGTTCACATTTTGGCCTAATCACTTAGTTACATTGGTGGGTTTTTTCTATTTTCATTTTGTAATTGTAAAGTAAATGTTTTATCATATTTGTTTTGTTTCATGCTTCTCACAAGGGTAGACATATTTGATCATAAAACTTTGACCTAACAAAGGGTTTAGAATTGTAGATTGGGAGTTTTTTGAGCTACATTCATTGTTGTTTTTTTAGGCAAATGGACAAGATAGAAGATCAATTAAAACAAAGGGGTTAGAATTCTAGATTGGGAGTTCACATGTAATATGGACAAGGTAGAAGATGAGTTAGAACAAAGGGGTTAGAATTTTCGATTGTGAGTTCACATGTAATTTGTTTACAGTAGCAAAATAATACCAAATTTAGTTATTTTTTGACACATGGTCTAATTTTAATTGTGATAGAAACAATAATTCTATATTGAATGTGGCTTCTAAGTTCATGTTATGAGTTGCTCATGTGTTGTTTAACTTCTTCTATGGTTTTTTATTCTAACTTTATTCTAAGTTCATTTTGTTGAGTATTACATCATCATCTGTACTTCATAATTGACTCATTCTTGTGCATGATGAGTTGTGAATTTGGTGCAGTTGTGTTCTCTTTGATCAATCATGGGCGGTTGCTATTGTGAAGGCAAGCTTCCATAGTAATGGAACAACCCACTCCATTATGCTACTGTGGGCAAGAGAGGATGTTGTTACTGAATTCAAACACAACAAAAAATCCAGGTCGTAGATTTTAAAGGTGCCCAAATGGTGATAAGCATCCACATTCTTTTATCTGGGTAGATAAGATGTGTGGTAGTGAAGCAGCAATGTACGTAGATTCTAGAGATTCAACGTCGTATGACAGTGTAAATAGTAAGAAGGAGGTGAGAACGCAAAAAATATATGACAAGCCACTAGGCAATAAGGCAAATTTGGGTGCTGCATGGCGAGCCCCTACTCATGAAGTGCACAATCAAGGAGTGTTCGACCGAATCACAATGTTGTATCATGGATTATTGGTCTTATGTGTTTGGTTTTTTTTTTTTTTACTTTCTTGTTATGTCAAAGATTGATCACATTGTATTTCAAGGGTTAGTAAGTATTTTTCAAAACAATTTTACCTCTAATATATGATATTCTAGACATTCAATTATTTAATTTGTTATATCAATCTTCCATATAACAATTACAGTCTGATGAAACAAATAATTGAAACATGACCTTATATTGAAACATTTTTTATTCCCCTTAAATTTGTATATTGATAGTGGTACTAATTTGTATAAAACAATGATATATCATACACATTGTAATTGTTCATTTGAAAATTTCAGCGTGCATAACAGTGGTTGGTTGCTCAATTATTGGATAGTTTTTTTTTTTTGAGTTCCAATACAAAAGTACTTCACATAAAGAGTTGGTATGTAGAGTGGTTATTCTAATTTACCAAAAAATTATGAAGATGTGGTATGTATGAATGCGCTAACGTTTATGCAAACTTGGTAAAACGGAATGGTTCTGTTCTGAAACTATTTGAAACGGAATATTCCGTTTCATCAGACTGATCACAGGATGAAACAGAATGGTTCTGTTCTGAAGCTACTTGAAACGGAATGATTCTATGTCATCAGACTGATCACAGTGTTGAAACAGAATGGTTCCGTTTAAAAAGGAACCATTCCCTAGTTATCATATTCATGACCACAACGGAATAGTTCCGTTTAAAAAAGAACCATTCCGTTTTAGCATATTCATGACAGTGTTGAAATGAAATGGTTCCATTTAAAAAGGAACCATTCCCTGGTTATCATATTCATGACCGTGATGAAACGGAATAGTTCCGTTTCAAAAGGAACCATTCCGTTTTAGCATAGTCATGATAGTCTTGAAACGGAATGGTTTTCATGGTTATCATATTCATGACCGTGATGAAACGGAATAGTTCCGTTTAAAATTATGAAGATATGAAGATTTGGTATGTATGAATGCACTAACGTTTATGCAAACTTGGTAAAACGGAATAGTTCCGTTCTGAAACTATTTGAAACGGAATGGTTCCATTTCATCACTGTGACCAGTCCAATAAAACGGAGTGGTTCCGTTCTGAAGATACATGAAAAGAAATGGTTCCGTTCTGAAGCTACTTGAAACGGAATCATTCCATTTCATCAGTGTCATCACAGTGATGAAATGGAATAGTTCCCGGGTTCCGGCCTGGCCGTGTTTCGCTTGCCATTCCGTTCAGTCATGGATGAAACGGAATAGTTCCATTTAAAAAGGAACCATTCTGTTTTATCATAGTCATTAGTGTTGAAACGGAATGGTTCCATTTCCAAAGGACCCATTCTATTTCACCATCTTGATCACAATGATGAAAAGGAATGGTTCCTTTTAAAAAGGAACCATTCTGTTTTATCATAGTCATCAGTGTTGAAACGGAATGGTCCGTTCAAAAGGACCCATTCCGTTTCATCAGCATGATCCTAGTGATGAAAGGGAATAGTTCCATTTCAAAAGGAACCATTCCGTTTCATCAGCCTGATCACAGTGTTGAAACGGAAAGGTTCCATTTAAAAAGGAACCATTCCATTTCATCACCGTTATGGTTATGATAAAATGGAATGGTACCTTTTAAAAGGAACTATTCCGTTTCATCACTGTGATTAGATTGATGAAACGAAGTGGATCCGTTTTATAGGTGCTTGAAACAAAACTATTCCGTTTCATCACTGTGATGACACTGATGAAACGGAATGGTTCCGTTTCAAGTAGCTTCAGAACAGAACCATTCCATTTTATCAGACTGATCACAATGTTGAAACGAAATGGTTCCATTTCAAATTATTTCCATTTCCTCCAAAATGCGTTTGAAACAAAAACACATCGCATTCGTGAATTCCCTCTTGTACGCCCATTGACGGCTTTACTAACTTGGTTAAAAGACAAGTTAAATTTAAATTGTATTTCAAACCATGTCTTTAAAATGTTCAAACATTTACATGTGATTCACAAGCTTGGTGCTTTAACTGCCACCATACAACATTGCCGTTCATAACCCAGCTTTCTAAATATTTTCCTTTAAGCTTTATAGGATATGTGGATCACATATAACATAGGAGGCATCTCTCAGTTGGCACATCCAATTTTCATCCTCTAAACCCAACCATATAAACCATTCTGCTGTGGGGAACCTAGGATTTTCATCCGTATAAATCCCTCATGGAGATCACCATGCAAGAAACTACTTTTAACTTCCATGTGATAGAGCTACCAATGATGTGTAGTAGTAACTGAAATCAATATCGAACAAAAGTACATTAGCTGCTGTGGGCATGCGTTTGTCATATTGTATATAACTTGTAATCTTAATGTGACAATTAAACTTGTGTTCAAGTTATCTAAACCTGTATTTAACTAAATTTTGATTAAATCTTTAATGAAAATATGTGACCATTTACTTCCTTGATGGGAGGTGTGATTAAGTTACAGTTAAAACCAACAAAGTTGCATTGCAGTGGCTTCCAACAAGTCAGCCTCTTACATACACTCACAAGTTACTAAGCCAAAGGTGATGAGGCATCTTCACTAAAAGATGAACCACAAAACACAAAAAAATCATCCAAAAGGCTGGTCAACTTATCATCACCCTAAGCAAATCTAAATGTTCATATGTCCACCCAGTAAAAGCATCCCTGCCAAAAAATGCCCTCTCCCCTGGTAATGAACAACAGTACAACACTACCACCCCAACAGTCCCAGTCACCAAGATACCAGTCCCTGTTGGATAAAGTGAGTGAGCCACCCCGAACATGTGGAGCTTATCATAAGCCTTTGAATTTAAGTACCTAATATGCCTTGTTGTTAGCATGCTTTACCTCCATCCAATTACGAGGAACACAAACAAAGAACTTTAGTTACAGGGAGTTGAACTCTTCTTGTGAAGTGCAAACTAAATAGAAGTTGTTTCTAAATAATCTAAACTCATAACGAATCAAAAGAATCTTTGTGGATTTGAACCACCATCCTCTTGAAACATGCTTGTGTTCCAAGTGCTCTACCAATTGAGCTAAAGATTCACTGCTCCAAAGAAGGTAATCTATAATATCCAATGGAAAACTAGTCAAAAATCCTTGGGGAAGATAGTATGTTCCTACAAACCATAGATATGATGCAATCATGAGGAATCAAGCAAACTTTGGTTTACTAGTATTGGGTTAGACAACACCACATGACAATACAAGATGCAAGCCTATAAATGCAATTATTCAAACTTCCAAAAGGAAAACAAAGACTCGACCAAGAAGAGCTGCACCTTTTCTGCAGTACTCATCTAATTTGCTTCCCTCCCCACAATGAAAAAAAAATAGTGAAAAAAATGCCTTCCCTGCAAGAGGGAAAAATTGCTCCCAAGATCACACATATCTACAAATGTGTGTTTTGAAACTGCTACTACCCATGAAACAATTGCAACATCATTGGGAGAATATCTATAATTGGGTGCTCTTCCAGTCCAAGGAGTAGCAAGAGGACTCTGACAAGTTGGATACCAACATGATAAAACCCTAAAGTTTTCAAGTGAAGGGTGATACTGGCCCCATGTCCATAATCGAAGTCCAAATCTATTATTTCAAACCTGCTGAAGAGGAAGGAGCCCAAATCTGGATGTAAAGTTAATGACTTCTTTCAAAGTTCAGCTGTAGAACATAGTTAGCTTTAGATAAATAGCAGATGAAGTAGAGATGAATCTATCAAAAACAAGTCCTACAAAAATTTCGGACTCAATTTTTAGTCACTGTAAATATGAAGGTTTTGCACAGTGAAGTTATACAGTGACTTGCCTCCGAGGGTTGATGCTAAATGTCTTCTAGTGACCTACGTTGATGAGAGTAGCTATTCTTCAGAGTGACTTTTCAAGGGATACATATTTTGTTCATCAAACAATATGGTTGACAAGTAGTCCTCTTCTAAGTTCATCTACAAAGATGTAGTCATCCTGACCTGAATACAAAGCTATGTCGTTCATATATTAAAAGAAACTAAATGAAAACATTCCAGCTCACTCTAATAAACTAATGATAATCCCCATCCCCACAAACACACGATCAAGCACAAAGCTATGTTCATTCTGAGTTTTACCAAGTACCAACCCAAGATAGCAATGCTAACACCTCTGCATCGCTAAATATTCGAATTCAGTTGCATATTATCTTGTGAGTGATTCCGTTTTCTTTTTCCTTTTTTCCAGTAAAATTTCTTGAGTAGCATCCTCCAAACAGACCCTTGGGAATAGGTAGCCAGAACCCCTTCTTTATCACCAATGGTCTCCCCTAATTTTACGTGGAAGTGAAGCAAGTCTGAACAACGTTAATCAATCATGTTCCTAAGGTACATATCAGGGAAGTTGAAATGTCCAGTAACTACTATTTGAACACATACAAAAGTCATCTTAATTAAATTACATAAATGTATACAGCAAGCAGTGGTCTGGTGATAAGTCAAAAATATATTAGCCAACCATCAATGCAGGAACCAAAGAACTGAAGAAATAATTTCCCACCAATCTAGCAGAATTGGATATCCAACTTGGTTCCTTTTAAATATTTGGTGAAGGAATATCATCCACATAAACAGCCTCACCTAATTATCAAAATATAAAAATTCAAATATGAGAGCAACACCAATTAACAGAAGATGTAGAAAATTTTAATGGGATAATCCAATAAAAAGCTATTGATTCTTCTCCTTCTTAAGCTCCATACAAGTTTTTCATTCCCTTAAGAGTTAAAATGGGGTATTCACCATGCAACCCTTCCTGGTTACATGATGTTGTAAGTTGTAACCCTCTGAGATGCATGATGGACTGAATAAAACAAGGAACAATATTGTAATTTTAGCACAGGGAATTTTCAACAAAGGCATGTAAAACCATGTTTTTACCCCTACTATATGAATGACCAAATGAGACAAGAGGCAATTATGTAATCTAAGCATCTGGAAGTTTTAACTAGGTTGATGCTACTATTTATGTACCTTTACACAACGAAGAAACCGACCTCCCTACATGCACAAAGGAGGGGCGAATTCATTATGATGGCAACCTCAGTGCAGCACTGAAGCGAAATCGATCAAGTTGTCCCAAGATATCCAAAAGTATCCTAGCCGCTGACAACGACTCAGAAGTGACAGTCGCTCCACATGTATCAGGATAAATAAATGAGATGAGGATAGATTTGAAAAGTGATGGAAATAGTGAAGGAATGGTTGAACCTGATGCATCTTTTTTCTTTTCTTTTCATTTTTAATTCTTTATTCTTTGCAACGAGAGTAAGAAGACCCTAATCAAGTGTGGGGATGTTTAAGACAGCAAGGCTATAGCTTGCACTTGTGGAATCGTTTCTACCTAGTGTTACATCCCAGTAAAGTCCACCAACCTAAGAAAACAAAAGATTTAGAATGATACAAAAGATTTAGAATAATCCATAGGCGTCAAAATATTATTTTGACAAAAAAGTACCTATAAGAGCTGCTGCAGGAATGCAATATAAAAAACATTCCGACTCTAATAAGAATGAAGTGAAATAGAGCAATATCCCAAGTTCTAAACAAGAAAAATTAAAATGCTAATTCCTTAACCACACTAGCTTGAAATCTGATATGGATTGCGCAAACCTACGTACCCAAAGAGTAAAGAGCAAATGATTGACCCAGCTGCTCTATTTTTCCACCAAGGGAACTACCACACTAGAATTAGAAAGTTGGTTAAGGGTTCACTTGCTCCTGATTCTATCAGAAAACTCATTCCTAACATTGAAGCTATTTCAGTCCCAACATTGGAATTATGGGCTGGTGGTCATGTTGTCAATACCTTTCATGAAATGAAGAAGGTTGTTTTGTGTTGCAAGTCACTTATTCATCTCTTAATATATGAACTGATCATAAATGTGAAACTCTTGTTGCTTTGTTAATGACTTAATTGATCTTGTCGTCTTATTCCTTAAATTTTTTTTCTACTGGATGGGTTCTCTTAATTTGTTGTTTGTTTTTATTAATGGGACCTTCACTTTTATTTTGTTCTTTGCAGTTCTATTTCAGTATTGGTATTCTTGAAATCTTTGGTAGTTTGGATGTATATCACAAAGAAGAGCTAATAAAAAATTACAGCATACCATAAAAATGAGATGTTTTATAAATTAAGTTACACGAAATGTTTTAATAAGCCAAGGCTAAAACAGCTCCATATTAAATACAAAAAACATGTCATAGGAAACCAACAAATTAGAACAGATAAACATGTCATTTTATTCTTTATTCTTTGAACCTGAGGAATTTTGGCTCTCACAAGCAGGGCTGTCAACCCTTAATCCAATCAATCAATTGGGTAAGGGCCTGTTTGGTTGTGAGAATCAAGGGATTTCAAATCTCTGGACTCATAACTCGATTTTTTATCCTCGTTTGGTTGAAAAACATGGGGCGATTCATGAATCCGGCAATTTCAACTTTTAGCCTAAAAATATGAATGACCTGAATCCTGGGGTTGGGGTGGAATGAGCTGATTCTACCCTCACTATAAAAAGTGAGACATCGGTGGATTCACGCAGTCATCTTGACGGAATGATAACCTATAACAACTCTTGGGTTCTCTCGACAGACGGTGGTGCTCAAAGTTACCTGAAGCTATTCGTTCTCTGAAGCTTGAATTGCAACAAGCGAGTTCAGCAGTAGAGACCATTACTCCATCATCTCTCGTACTCCCAATCCATCACACAAAACTCTATTCCTCATCACTGTCGTCGTCCAACCAGCGAGTTCAGCAATCTCCTCTACTCCCAATTGATTGCCCAGGAACCCTCTATCGAAGGTAGGATTTTGAATCTTCTTTTTACCATGTTACCTTCAAATTTATATGGCTTTCTCTTGTATCAAGGGTTTTGCAATCTGTTTGTATTTTAGAGGAAGAAAAAAATACAAGTAAATAGAGTTACAAAGTTGCAGAAATAAATCTTCTTTTCATCTCTCTTTATCATTTCATTGATTTCAAAAATTAAGGCTTTGATTTCATTCATTTCAAAAGTTAAGTAAACAGAGTTACAGAGTTACCTTGGAATGTTACCCAAATTTTGAAGATTTTAGGTATTAGGTCTTCCATAAGAGCTGTCTTTTTCTGCACCTTTTCAAACATGTTTTTTTCTTGAATTCGTGTAGAAAAAAATCTTAAATCCATTTACATTTGTAAGTTTTAATTTATCCTAACTAAACTCTTACTTGATTCCTATGTTTTTCTGTTCATATCCAAGTGTCTGGGTGCACCAGTTGGATCTGTCATTGTAGGTTCTAAATGCTTTATTGCCAAGGTAGTGATGGGAATTTTGTAGTATAAGTCGTCTCTTTTGCAAGAGCGATGTACGTATCATTATTTATTTATTTATTATTTATTATTTATTATTATTTAATGCATCCAAAATCTGCTCACCCTTAGATCTCTTGTGGATGACCTACAAAAACGAACGTCAAATGTGGCCTGACCGCTGGGATCAGGAGTCCACCTCCGAAGGCTAAGTTAGTTGATGAACTTAATCACAAACGGCTCTGCTTGAGTACAGAGCTAAAGAATGAATAATGAGAATACGATTCAGATTGTATGTGTCCTTCTACCTTGTGGGCAGGTGATGTCTTATATAGTGAATACCTTTCAATCTCCTTCGTTGGATGTATCTGAGCCTTCTTCGGTTATCCGTCAAATCTTAACAGATAGATCCATTTAGCGATAGATCCATACTAGGTTGGACTAGTAGATGACTCCTTTGATAATACGATCGTTATATGGTAGTTATCCATATAATAGCAATAAGCACCAGCCGCAAAAGCTGCTACCCATCTCTTTGATGATTAGTCCATTCCGATCGTAGCAAATTAGGGCGTGCTTGTGATTGAGTTAATTTACTTCTTCAGCAAGCTACATTTTGGACTTGGTCCGCTCGGAAGTGAGTCGATTCCTTTTGTCCCGACCGGGGTCGAGGATCGAACCAAGGTTGAACCGGGTTCAATTATATTTTCTCCATATCACAAGCCCGCCAAACCAAGCGTTCGGGCAATTCCGAGGGCTTGGTTTTGAACTGGGTAATCTGTCAAACAAAGGTCTTGCATAATCCTCAGCTTATTAAATGTTGTATCACATTTAATGTGGCTGTATTGCTTTTTCCTTGAGCATCGTGAATATTTTCACTTTTTGTGGGGGTGACGTCACGCGTCCACTGTAGCCGAAATCATCCTTGCTCACGAAATCGAAATGATGGTTTCTGAACGCCCGTTTTTGATTCGTGAGTTCAAACTTTCGAACCGTCTTCAAATCACAATTGTTGATGCTGAGTCCATCTCGATCGTACACATCCTCGATCACTCATGCAAGTGCTTAAAAGCAGTTCGTTGTCTTCGTAGGTTTCATTCTCTGTGTCTGGAATTTTGAAACTTCGTCGTCTTCTTCGCGCTCTATCGATCTTCTCACTCTTAAGCATTCTTCTTCGGTGATTCAGGTAAGTCTCTGACTCCTTTGTAATCTTTACTTTTGTCTCCGGTTTCTTTTTTGCTGAAAACCACAACCAGACCTTTTCAGTTATGGAAGGTGGTAGGGTTTCTTCAGAAATTCCTCCTGAACTTAGCGCCGGTAAGGGTGACTCTGGTGATGAGGCCTTTGTCTCTGTCCCTCCTAAGCAATCGGATAGTGACAAGAAAACTTTAATTGCTCTTTGGCGTGACTTCGAAGAAGTTAGCCAACATAAAAGAGCAGAAGAAAATGCTGAGGCTCCTTTTGTACTTCCTGAGTCTGGACTATACAGAAGTCCAAAGGCGACTGCCAAATCCTCTGGGCAGTCCAAACAACCTATCAAGTCCACTGATGGACTTGGTTCTTTTCCCTCCTCTTTTACCGAGGAGAACCTTCCTTCAGCCATCGAACGCTTCGACTTCCCTTCTTTGTACCGTCTTAGAGCCCCCACTCCCGATGAGAGGGTTAATTCGATCCTTCCTGGCGAATTTTCCTTGTATATAGATACTTTGGAAAGCGGAGTTCACTTTCCTTTCTTCAATACTTTGTTTTCTGCCGTTCTAAGCCACTGGGAGATTTGTCCTGGCATGCTTCTTCCCAATAGCTGGTGTCTCATCATCGGCTTTCTGGGTTTATGTTTTGAACTTGGCATCACACCTTCTCTTCCTCTTTTTTACATTTTCATGTCCTGTCTCTTTCCCATCCTCCTGGCTGGGTTGTTCTCTCCAAGCGCAACAAAGTTGAGCTTGATTGGTCAGGCAGCATTCTTGCTAGGGGAACCTACCCTTCCAATCATAAGGGGTGGCGCAAACGGCATTTCTTCTGCCGAGTGCCTCAATCAGACCTTAACTTCCCGACCACCTAGAAACTATACACTTCATATTCTGAGGGCAAACAAGTCCCTCCACTATCCAAGGAAGACAGAGCTGCTGTCAGGAAGATCAAGTCAATTCCATGGTATCAAGAGATACATGGTTATGAGATGGAATACACCTCCATTCTTCAATACTGGGGGCTGGCTCAACATGAGCTCTCCAAACCATCACGTTTTGTTTTCTTGAATGTACTACAAACTTATTCAATTTTCTAACTTTGTCCTTCTTTGCAGTGCCTCCAAGAATTAATTCTGATAACCTTCAGGTGAAGGCTGCCAAGGCCGTTGTGACTGCAGAGCAACGGTCTCCTCGAGCATTGATTGCAGAACAGGTGACCTCTATGCCTCCTCCAGACCCTTCTTATAAGGGTCTAAGAAACTTGAAATCAGTGGTTGAGGCTTCGGGGAGAGGGAAAAGACCGATGGTGGAAGAGGTCGAAGTTCCCTCTCCCGTCCGAACCAAAAGGAAGCATGACTCAGTCAATGCTTCTGTCCCGAAGAAATCCAGAAAGAATAAAGATTCTGAGGAGGTCTTCATCCCTCAATGGTCATTAGTGGTGACAGACCGAGTCATGCAGGACCATGAGAAGGCTGCTGAGTGGACCTCTCTTGGCCTTATGCCTGCCGATCGTCAGGCCTTTGAAACCTTGCAAGACGATTCTCTCGTTCGTCTCTCCACAAGGTATTATTTCTCTCGGTCTTTCGCTACTTGCTTTGTAATCTCTCCTGGGTTTTTTGATAATTCACCTGCCTTCCTAGGAATGCCGTGCTGAGCTTCTACCAACACATGGAGGCCTTGAGCCGAGTTGGTCATAGCGGCTCCTTGCTGCAGACTTGTGAAGAGAAATTGGCGAAGGCCAATTCTGAGGTGGACCGGCTGAAGAAAGCAGCCGAAGAGTCTAAAGAGGAGAATGACAAGGTCATCAATTCTTCGAAAAAGGATTTGGACTTGTCAATCAGTCGTGCTGCTGCTGCCGAACGTGTGGCTAAGAAGCAGAAAAAGCTTGCTACCGAGAGTACTGACAGACTCGAGCTTCAAGCCCTGGAGAACGGGCGTCTGAAGGAAATGGCAGTTCCCAGCAAACCTGAACATCTTTCCCAAGATCTTCGAAAGGACTACATTCGGAAATATCTGAACAGCATTCCCTTCAGCGATCTGATGACTCCATTCAATCTTCAATCCTATTGAGCGGGGCAGAATGACGTTTGGAAAGCTATTCTTGAAGTTGACCCTTCCTTTGACACAACTCCCTACTGGGGTGTATGCCACAAGGAAATCTTTGAGAAGCTTCAACTGCCTTTTCCCGACTGGGTTTGGGAGGAAAGAGGACCCTATTCCAGCGGATCCAGACATCGAGAAGTATCTTAATAATTCGCCGCCTCTTCCTGAAGAACCTCAAAAGTCTGCCTCAGACAAGGATCCTTTGGCCGGAAATGTTAAAGAACCATAGGAAGCTATCTTCCTTGTTTTTTTTTTTTTTTTTTTTTTTTTTTTTGTGGTAAGGGTTGGCCCCCCATGGTCTATTGATAATGAAATAGACATTTGCCTCCTTCCTTCTCGAACTCTTTCAATGATTACCATAAAGCTCTAATAATACTTGCTCAAAGAATTTTCTTTGTTCCCTTTAGTAAAAATGGTTTAGGAAAGAGACAAGCTATTATGTAGAGAAACTTGTACCTTATTTGAAGATGGCGCTCAGGAAATTAGAGGGATATGCTCGGGAGCATTAATTTGGTTCTTACCAAACCCTGCTTGACAACTTTATCTCCCAACTGTTCTCTCTTTATGACGAAGCCCAAACGTTTCCTCGTATTTGCGTACAAATTGTTCTTCCCAAGAAATTGGGAATACTCTCTTATTTAATACTGGTGCGACGGTTGGTATTTGGCAGTATCCTCGTATCAGGTGCACATTGCTCCATGTGGAAACTTAGGATGCCTTTAATCTTTGAATTTGAAGCGCTGTTATCTCCTGACCGTTGATCCTGCATTTTTCGGAATTCGAAACGTCTCTTCCATCCTAACCCTTGATTTACTTGGGATTTCAACCATCACCTCACTCCTTGAGGCTATTTAAGTTCCTCTTGGGTGCTTCATCTTTGTCCTCGCTATCTGCAAGTCGTTCTTGTCTGCTAAATTTGCAAAGTAGTGTTTTGCCTTTACCGCCTCCGTACTCTTATCCTCCGACGATATCTCGATCAGAACCTGAACAAGTGAGTTTTCTCCTCTGTCATTCAGTTTTATTATGAACTTCTTCTTCTTCTCCCTGAGTAATTTCCACAGTAGTTATACTTGGGGTTTACTCATTCCAGAAGATCCTTACTGAATATTCCCTGCTTCGTCTGTTCTTCAGAAATCTAGGGTTTTCCCTTTCCTGCTATATTTTTGGTTGATTTCTTGTACTGACGATGCTTGCTTTCCTTTGTAGTGCCTCCAAGAATTAACTTAGATAATATTAGGGCGAAATCTTCCAAGAAGACTGCTCCAATGCTGACGAAGGTTGTTCCCTCTGAGGTGATTGCTGTTGGTGAATCTTCTAAACGCTGGGAGATTCTTGTTGGTTAATCTTCTAAAGTTTAGATTCCCACAGCTTCCGCTGATGCTTCTCCCGCGTCTCCTTTGCTGAGGGAGACCGTTCGGTCTTCTAAGGAGGATGTGGCTCCCTCCGTCGCTGTTCACACTGTTGAAACCCCTGTTGGCGCTACGCTGGAGTCTTCTTCCATGTTGAAGACCGTTCGGTCTTCTAAGGAAGATACGGTTCCTCCGGTCATCGTTTGGGCTTCCGAACCTGACTCTAGTGCTTATTTGGCATCCTCCTCCAATCCTTCAACTGTGGAGGTTTTCGAGGAGGCCAAGGATCCTGCTTCTAGGAAGTGCCCTCGGTTAAATGATGATGTGTTCCAACCTTCCTGGTCGCTGAAGAGGTCTTACTTGGTGACAGGCGATTTTGACAAGGCACTAGAATGGTGCACTTCTATCCAAATGCCTGCCGAGAGCAGAGCCTTCTCTATGGTCCAAGATAGGGATTTTGTAAAGTCCTTGGTGATGTAAGTTCCTCTTCATTACCTTTCGTTCTGAAGATTTTTTCCTCTTGACTAACTCTTGAGTTGTTGCAGGAGCCTTGCTGGCAATTTCCACAATCAAGTGGAAGCAGCTTTTAGACTCAATAAACTGAGTGATGAGCTTTCTAGGCTTCGAAAAGAATCCAAAGCCAAAGATGTTGAGATTGCTCGTCTTGAATACAACGCTTTGGAGGTTGCCCGAGTGAAGAATTCTGAAAACAAGCGTCTTCGTTCGGATTTGGATGGTGCCAGGGAGAAAATCTGAAAGCTGGAGCGAGAAGTTGAAAAGCTTTCATGGCTGACATTGTTGCACTTATTATAAGATAAAACATAATTTTGCTTTTTTTCATAAGTTCAGCAATGAGATTAAAGACCGAATTCTCATTAATATTTTTCAGTCTAATCAATGCTTTGGAATATGTTACAAGAGTACTTCGCGCACAACCATCTCTTTTTTTATAGGTTATATGAACCGATGCCTACAGCTTCATCTAGGAGAAAAGAATAATAGATATGCCAGTTGTTGGAAGGAAGAACCGCCACTCTACTAGGTATTCCAAGGGGGCCATCCAACATGATATTTTTGTTTTCTGTGAAAGAAATGTCATCATTCACCAAACTAGTTGTTCCCACACCCCCCTACAAAATGGCGTTGCTGAAAGAAAAAAATTGTCACCTTCTCAAGGTCATTTTTGCCCTTATGTTCCATAGGCATGTCCCTAAACAATATTGGTGTGATGGAGTCTTGACTGCTTGTCATCTAATTAATAGGATGCTCTCTAATGCGCTCTCGAATAAATTCCATTTTTCAGTTGTATTTCCCACTTTATCCCCATTTCCTATTCCACCTCAAGTATTTAGGTGTGTTTGTTTTGCCAATAATCATTTGGTCACTGACAAACTTTCCCTTTGGTCAATCAAGCATGGGTTTCAGGACTGCACACCCGGCACTCAAGTAGGCAACAACTGTGGACCATTCGAGTTGAGCTCAGAAGTTCGGAAATGGACCCCATGGGTGTCACATCCACCCAGCCGGTACCCCATAGGGCCTCCCACATATGCGATAACACAATCATGAACAATAATAATCAAGGTAAAAGCATATAATAAAGAATCATGAATAAGATAAAACAGATAATCAGAGTGCGGAATAAAGATGATACCAAGTGTATAGATATAATTCAAAAGGGAGAGAGAGTGATTAGAAGTCACTTCCTCACATGGCAGCGGAAAGTAGGTAATTCAAGTTAAGTTACAAAATCAACATCTAAGGAGTATATCAAAGAAAGTTAAGTTACAGATCCGGTCTAAAAGAAGAATTCAAAATATAACATTAACAAATGTTTCCTCAGTCACATAAAGCACATCCTCATAACTATAGCAATCCGAAGTCCCACAGATGCTTCAGCACTAGCGCCGGGCTAATCCTGGTGCATAGCATAGTCCTCTTCGGTACCCTCACAAGGATCTTCATAGTAGCCACTACCCTGAGGGTAGTATGGCTCATCATAGGGTGCTTCAAAGGACGTGCCATTGGTCTCTTCAAAACCTATAGGATAGTCTAACAAAACAACTGCACAAAAGGAATGAGTTCAAAGGAACTTAGCAAGGCAGTTAATCCATAATACGTAAACCATATGATACAAGTCACAACATGATGCGAATGATATGAGACAAATGAAGCAAATAGGATTCTAACTCTACATATGCTAGTCTCTATGGTAGACATGCTTTAAGTCATAGCACCATACTTCCTTGGGTAGGTCTCAAAGCACTCTTCCCTTAACCATCTAGGTATCTTGGGTTCTCTGGTGGGACTTGGGTCCTGCATCCCTCTCGGACAAATCCATGGCTGGGGTTTCGATCACCACTCTCTCACATCACCATTGGTATAAGTATTAGCGCATGTCACGGTAAAGCCTAGTCCAATGCAAGTCATCTACTCAGTCATATCATGTCAGATCCAGATACGTCCATTCCTCGCCCCGGGCAATGCTTTCCGGTATCCTTCACACTAGAGTCATGGATATTACTCACCGGACTCATCAACCCCATTGGTCATCCAAAAATAGTAGACGGGAAGCTCTCACATCCTCTTAGGGATATGACTCACCGATTTTCGAGCGCACGTGAGCCCAAGTTTGACTATTTGCAACCCTACCAACAACGGCCATTTTTGGGTATCCGTAATATGATCTATGTCCTCTCATGGGTTGGTTACCAGTCTTGAGTGCCCATCAAACCATACTACTACCACGGGTCGTTCGGTCTCAATACCCTTCCGATTCGGGTTTGATATGACAAGGACATCCTAGCCATACATCTAGACAAGTCCTATGTATGTCATCCAATAATTTGGGAAAGCGTCAATGGACACCTTCGGAGAACATCGGAGAACATCCCATACTATTCCCTCCGATGTCCAAGGATAGAAATGTCAACAGGACATTCTTCAATCCCAAATTATACTTATTCAATCACATTCTCAGCTTATTATATCACACATACATGATACATCATCATATTGAAAGTCATATCATAACATCGCATGATTCAAGTGTATATGTAAATAACAATAATTAAATAGGCATGATATACAAGAGTAATTAAACATGTTACTACTGTTAAAAGACAACTATAGTAGTCATATGATGTCTAAATACAATTGATAAGCTAAGCATATCAATTTGTCATTCATCATTTAAACACATAGTCCATGTCATATGGGTATAACCGTCCTTACCTTAATCGAATCAGAAAATATAGCAAGTACCACTTAGAATAGTCCCCAACTTAGTGCTTGAACCCTAGACAACATATATGCAACATTAGAGAAGGAAACAATCAAATCGGAGATCAAATGGAGCGAAACGAGCAAGTGTTGAGTTGCTATCTTCATCTGGTCGACTGACTGGTCAACTAACTTAGTCAACCAAGCAGTCGACCAAGATAAACAGTAACGGGCAGCATAGTGAATTTGGGCCCGAAACCGATCTTCTGGGCCTCAGATCAATCCGAAACTTGGAGGGATTGATCATAGTAGTATAAAAACACTATACATTGAATATTATCATGATCCAATGGTCCAATTAGGAATACCCAAATTGAAACCCTATGTTCTATATGCTAAACATCAAGAATTGAAATGGAATTTGTTGCAATGGCAAGGAATGATGGGGAATCAGCTAAGGAAGTGATAAAAACTAAATGAGAATCATAAACCAATAGTAAATCAGACATAGCATACATCTACACATCAGTTTAGATCAATAAGACAAGTTGGAATGACAAGAATCATAGAAATGCAATGCTATTGATTGTATTGGAAGCATAGCATAGCAAGAATGAAAGAAAAATAATGGAAATGAAAGGGGAAACACATGACCAAGTGTTTGCAAGGCTGCAACACTTTAGCCATGGTCTCAATAGCAAGAAAGAGTAGAGGAATGAGTAGAATAGAGAATATAAGAGAGATAAATCATACCTTGAGGAAGCAATGGAGATGGAAGGCAATGATTGAGACCAAGATCCTTCACCAACTTCAAGGAATGCCCTAGGGAAGCTCACTCCTCATTCTCTGGAGTCCCAATGATTAGAATAGGGTTCTAATCACGAGGTCCCAATAAGTAGGCTTAAAATAATAAGGAATTTTGTGATTTTCGGATTTATTAATCTGCTGGTCGACTGGTCAGTCGACCAAGCAGTTGACCAAGCCTGAACAACAACTTCAGACAGAGAATTTGAAGGCCAAACTGATCCAAATTGAGTTGGGTTTTCTCCTACAAGTCAATCAACAAGTCTAGATTAGATAAATACCTTTGGAATGAGATCGGAAGTGCATCACGTACTTCAACTACGCTTCCCCCCCCTTTCTAGGTGCAATTTCTCACTGAACACTGACAGTGCATCCAAGTAAGGGGCATCATTGTCAATATCCATAGGCTCTGAGTCATACACCAAATCTTCAACTAAGAGGGTCCACAAGTCTCTTCTTCCACTACTTCGAGTCTTCGGACCTACAAACGCCAATGGATCCGGGTCAGGGTCAGGGTTAGGAAAGGGCTGGATTTCACATTGGGAGTGGATGACCCTATATATTACTTGACCACTCTCTTAGAATTCAAGAGGAGAGAGAAGGTTAGTCATGAAGGCTTTAAGAGGAGATTTTGGCACGTCTGGAAATCGATGGAGGAAGGCTCAAATGTCAATGTAAATATACCAAAGTGTAAGCCCCTATAAAAACCTTTTAAACCAATTGGGAATCATTGGATTCAGACCCCAGATGAGGGGCATTCAAGGGCCGGTTGACAGGACTAGGTCGACTGCCCCTTGCTTTAAATTGGAAAAAACACAAAACCCTATTTTATGTTTCCACTCCTCATAAACACATTCTTTATGCTAGCAAGGTGTTGTGGACCCAGGAGAGGAGAAAACCAGGAAAGTTTGGTGATTTCTTCGCATGCAGTGACTAATCGAAGCTCAAATCGTTGCAATAATGCTTAGAAAGGTGAGTGTTCTTGAAAACCCTCTTCTCTAACTTAGTTTTGATGGTAGTTATTATCAATGATATCTAGGTTTTGGTTGTTGGAGTTGTTAGGTTGTATTGAATGCTCTCCCTTGTTTATCTTTGTGTCTCCCAACATTTTTTAAAGTTGGTTATGCGAATTGTTGCATTCAAAACTGATTTGAACCTCTCTGGAGACACTGCGAGTAGACACAGAGAGCCCAATTTGGGGCTTTTCATTTGAGGCATAACTGGGATGATTGGATGGCACTTTGAGGACCCTAGTACTGTTAATTTGAAGACCCCAAAGTTTCACTTCGAATTGATTTCGAATCGGAGCCAAAATCTTAATTTTTGCTCATGATCAGTCTAAAAGGAGGTTGATCAGCCGTTCAACTGATTCTGTAAGCCTATGCAAGCTGCCATTCAACTGACCATATTTGGGATGTGCGTTTTGGCCCTCTTTTGAACCCCAATTGATTCTCAATTGTTTCTCATTTTCTTATGTAACTAGGGTTATTTTGGGTCCAATTACACACTTTTGGTGAACTTTTGGGACTTTGGAGAGATTTATTAACTTGAAAAGGTGAGGAATATACTTAACCATATCTTGTATGATTGATGGTGTTATTTAAATTTTCATCATTTGATATCTTGTATTATTTTAATATCTTGTATTTTATGATAAATTGTATGTTACTTTGCGCGAATGGAAGGTAAGATAAATTATGCTTGTTTCTATTTTGAAATCTTGTGGATTATGATATGAGAATGATGATAATGTGTGGACTAGATTATGGGACCTTGTCCTCTTGTACTTATATACCAACTAGGGTTGTGGGTTTGCCCATTACCATCGTGACCTTATATATGTATGCACTTAGACCTAAGTACATGAATACTAGGTGTCTAGATGTGTTGGTTAAATAACCCCATGAGTACTACTACCCTTCCGATAGGGGTATTGAAGTCGGTTAACCCGTGATGTCATTGGCTAGGTCTTGTGAGCATCAAGCAGGCCCACTACCATCATGAGATGGTAGGGTTGCATTGTCACATCCACCCAGCTAGTACCCTATTTGGCATACCTGAGTGTGTGATCCATAGACTCGAAGATCAAGTATTGAGGAAATCATCCTCCCACATAGGCAATAACATAATCATGAACAGAAAATCATTGTATAATAATATAAACAAGAGATCCAAATAAGGAAAGAAAAGATAGTATAATCAGAGTGTCGAAAATGATACCAAATGTAAACATAAAAAAGGGTAGAGTGAGGCGGAATCTCACTCCACAGTTACAGTGGAAATGTAGCACGTAAGTCTAAAAGAAATACAAATGTTTTTAAGGGAAAGTAAAGAAATGGAAATCAATTAAACTAAGAGTCTTCTACTTTATAGATAACGTCTTCATAAGTATAGACTTCATCAATCCAACTCAGACATTCCCACTCCACATTAGGTCTAATCGTAGTACGCAAGGTGATCACTCGTGGGATCATCAATGTGATCTTCATTGTAGCCAGCACTTTGCGTGTAGTATGCTTCTTCAACTGGCGCTTCTTCATATTGGCCTTGATAGTATTTAGTACCTGTAGAGTAATCTAACAAAAGAGGTTGCACAAAAAGGAGTGAGTTCAAATGAACTCAGCAAGGCAAGTTAAACCACAACAACATAAATAACTTGATTTCAGAACATAACATGATGCAATGCAATATGAAATAGACAATGAATGTATGAATCTAACTCTATATATGTTGGTCTCTATAGGCAGACATGCTTTAAGTCATAGCACCATACTTCTTTAGGAAGGTCTCATCACACAACGCCTTTTGGTAGTGGGTCCTTCATCCCTCAGGACAATCCATGGCTGGGGTATAGGTCACCACTCTCTCACATCACCATTGATCTAAGTACTGGCGCATGTCAAGGTAAAAGCTAGCCCAATGCAAGTCATCTACTTAGTCATGTCAACTCAGATCCAGATACGTCCATTCCTTGCCCCTGGCGATCCTTTCTGGTATCCTTCACACTAGAGTCAGCATAGTCCCTGACTACGGACTCATCAACCCTACTGGTCATACACAAAAACAGACGGGAAGCTCTCATGTCCCCTCATGGGTTGGTTACCGGTCTTGAGTGCCCATGAGCGCTCTCATGTCCCCTCACGGGTTGGTTACCGGTCTTGAGTGCCCATGAGCGCTCTCATGCCCCCTCACGGGTTGGTTACCGGTCTTGAGTGCCCATGAGCGCTCTCATGTCCCCTCACGGGTTGGTTACCGGTCTTGAGAGCCCATGAGCCCAACTCTACTATTTGCAACCCTACCAGTAAATGGCCTTTCACGAGTATCCATAATGTGATTCATGTCCTCTCACGGGTTGGTTACTGGTCTTGAGCACCCATGAATCCCCATTGCTACCACGGGTCGTTCGGTCTCAATACCCTTCCGAATTGGGTTTGATATAACAGGGTATTTCTAATCAAACACTGCTAGACAGCCCTAGGTATGAAAATCAATAATTCGGGAAAGTGTTAAAGGGCATCGTTGGAGACATCCCATACTATTTCCACTAATGTCCAAGGACAGAAATATCAAAAGGACACTTCCCAATCCCAAATCATACCTAATCAATCACATTCTCAGTTCAGTCACATCATACATAACCGACATCTCATCATATAAAAGAATATGTAAAAGCATGATCAATTCATTAAACAATATACATGAGTAAGCATACATATATATACTTGAATAATAAAAAGAAAACATAAGTAAGGTGCTACTGTACTTATAGCAGTACATCATAATTAGAAAGTACAATATCAGTAGTGAATCTAAGAGTTTTCGAAATTAGAAACTAAAATACACGCAATCTATGTTATTATGGAAATAACTGTCCTTACCTTAAATAGCGTTGATGATTATCCAAGGATCAAAGAAAGAGGTTCCAAACCTAGCAAATAAACCCTAAACAATCATAGACACAACATTAGGAAAGAGGCCTAAAAGATTGGAGATCAAACGAATCAAACTGAGCGAAAAACAGAGCTACTGACTTGCTTGGTCGATTGGTTGGTCTACTGACCCAGTCGACCAACTGAGTCAGAATGAAGCCAAAAAGTGGATTTTGATCCGAAACTCAATCTACAAGATCCGAAACTTTACGAAACTTGGAGGAAACCTATAGAACAATAATCTAACACTAAAGGAGTATAGATTAGCCACTAACATTGATAAAAAAAACTACCTATCAATTTGAAATCATGATTCCCCAATTTGGTAACAACCCTAGTTTTCGATGAAAAATATACTATGAATCCGTGGGAAAACTAGAAATGATCAGATCTCATCCTAGTAGGAGATAATCAGAAGTCATATACAATTCCATCATGAAAAACAGATCTAATCATGCTAAGAAATTTAATCGAAAAGGGAGATCATGGTTTCATGAGGGTTTTACAAGGATCATGGCAAAGATCAATGTAAATGTCATTAAACCTTGAGAACGGAAGGAGATTATGGAAGAGATGGTTGCAAAGATGCAGCATATTCTTCATAGTCTCAATCAAGAATAAGATCATAGAAGAATAAATCACAACACAGAAGAGATCACTAACCTTAAATCGAAGAATCGGAGTTAAGAGGCTTGAGATCTTGCAAAAGTTCTTGGAGTCCACCAAGGAAAGCTTTGAGAGAGAGTCTTCCCATGTTCTCTGAGAGTTTTGGAGGTAGAGGATACTAAGAAATATGAAGTTTATTTAAATAGAAAGTGAAAAACCCTAAATAGAGGATTTTTTTTGGATTTCTGACTTTGTTGGTCGATTGGCCCAATCGACCAAGCTGGTCAGCAAGGCCCAAACAGGGAATTGAAGGCCCAACTCAAGTCCAAACCTAATGAGCTTCTCCCAAAACAACATATGGCTTATCTAGTATAGAAAAATGCCTTCGAATCGTGTC
Organism: Hakea prostrata; assembly: GCF_041222555.1. Taxonomy (NCBI): domain Eukaryota; kingdom Viridiplantae; phylum Streptophyta; class Magnoliopsida; order Proteales; family Proteaceae; genus Hakea; species Hakea prostrata. The sequence continues at coordinate 12,061,205 of NC_142602.1, forward strand.
CAACTATACTTCAAGTCCATCAACTTGACTCATCTTCAACAAACTACAGCTTTCTTTCTAGTTCTAAACAAACTTCCAAGTATGGAACACCATCATCAACTTCCATGGGTTCTGGGTCAAACACCATGTCTTCCATTGAGATGGCCCATAGTTGGCTTCTTCCTTTACTCTGGGTCTTCGGACCTACACACAACCGGGTTTCCGGGTCAAGGTCAAGGTTAGGATAGGGCTGGATTTCACATGCGTATTTATAGAGTTTGGGCTTGTGTCACTTTCAGCGCAATGTGAGATTTCTACAGGGAGCCACAAGAGCGTTTGCCTATACATATATGTGGTGACCATAGGGTTGAGAAATGGAGTCCAATAGATGCCTCCCATTGAGGATCCCATTTCTCAATGATCATTAGAGTAGAATTCTAATTTAATCAAAACTAGGCCTTTTCTGAAATCAATCTCTGAATTCTACGGTAAGACTAGAGAGAATGAGAATTCACTTTAGGAGGAAAAGAACAGTAGATCATAGATAAAAATAATCATAGGAATGAACCTAGCATGCTTTAGAAATAAAATTCTTAGAATGTATATTCATTCATGAAGATCACACTTGATTTCCCTTCGAAATCATCATGTGTTGATTCACAAAGTAATAGAGTGTATGGAGATCCACTCTAGAACCACAGAGATTGGAGGATTAGTCATGAGAATGACATAAGATCATCCTCCTAATCACAGAGGTAAGAATAAATTAATAAGAGATTAGATCTAGTGAGAGTAGGAGTGATTACCAACCTTAAGGAATAAGATTCGCCGAAGAACTTTGAGAATTGGTTGAAGATCTTCCAAAACTCCAATGTGAGTGCTTGAGAGAGGCTTCCCACATTCTCTAGAGGCTTTACAACATTATTGGGTAGTTTACTACGAAGTTATAATATATAGAGCATAAAAAACCTAAAAATTAGAGTTTTACCAAACAGTCCCTATCACTATTGGTCTCTCATGGTTGGTCAGTCAGGTGACCGACCAACACTGACAGTAAACCCAAAAATAAGGTTTCTAACTCCAAACTTCAAAATTCCAAAGGGGCTTCTCCCAACTCAATCAAGAGACTTACCTAGTATCGAGGGACCTTCCAAAATATGTCAAACTAGGTCTCAAGTCCATCAACCAAGCTCTTCATCAACAATTTGCAGTTTCTTCTCCAAATCAGGTAAGGTTTCCATGTAGGGAACTCCATCATCAATCTCCTTGGGTTTTGGGTCAAACACCATGTCTTCCACTGATATGGCCCACAATTGTCTTCTACTTTCACTTCGGGTCTTTGGACCTACAAACAAATGGATTTATGGGTTAGGGTTTGGGTTGGATTTCATAGTTGTTGATAGCAACTTTACTTCATTTTGCATCTATTTCGTCTCAGATCATTAGAGTTTGTTCCTTATGATCTATACATGTTTATTTAGGATTGTTTTGGTGATCATGGACTTGCTCTCTGATCTGTTACTTGAAGGTTACAGAGTTGGATATAAGGTGAGTACGTTCACTCACAATTTACATACTTGCATTCTATACTTTTTTAGATTGCGTTTGCATATGTTAACTGTTGTTTAGTACTCTTTTCTATACTGTCACGCATTCATGATTTGATTACATATTGTTATTGATTATGAATAATGTGAATGTGAATTGGATTATATTAGGATATGTATAGAATCATGATGTGACATGATTGCCTAGGTTGTGGTTGTGGAATGGGGAATGCCCTTTTGGCGTTTCAGTCATTGAACACAAGTGGAGGTGGTATGGGACGCTTTCCTATAGTGCCTCTTGGCGCTTTCGCTGACTACTGGTTGACATACCTAGGATTGGTCTAGAAGTGTTTGGCTTGGGAAAACCTTGTCATATCTAACCCTATCGGAAGGGGAATTGAGACTGAGTGACCCGTGGCAGCAATGGGGATTTGTAGGCTCTCAAGATGGGTAACCAACCCGTGAGAGGACATAAATCACATTTTGGGGGCCATTCATTGGTAGGGTTGCATGTAGTAGAGTTGGGCTCATGGGCGCTCAAGATTGTGGGAAGCATGAGAGGACATGAGAGCTTCCCGTTTACTATGTGGGATGACCAATAGGGTTAAGAGTCTACGTAGCCAGGAAGGAGACAGTGACTATAGGGGGAAAGGTACTGGAAAGGGTTGCGGGAAGTGAGGAATGGATGTAACTAACCCTAAAGTAGATGTGACTCAGTAGATGACTTGCATTGGGCTAAGTTTAACCCTGACACGCACCAATACTCATACCAATGGTGGTGAGCAATAGTGTTGACCTAAACCCCAGCCATGGAATGTCCGAAAGGGATGCCCTTACCCAATTATCACGAAGAACCCAAGACACCGAGATGGTTGAGGGAAGTGTGATTGAGACTACCCAGAGGAGTATGGTGTTCTATCTTAATGGGTGTCTACCACTAGATACCAGCATATTGAAAAGCATATTTGCATTCCTTGTCTCATATCATTGCATCATGCTTGTTCTAAACTACTTGTAGTTGTTTATTGTGCTTGGACTACTTGCTAAGTTCTATTGAGCTCACCTTTCGAGGGATATGTTTTTAGATTCTGTTGTAGGTACCGATGACTTTGAGAACCAAGACTATAAAGCCACGGTGAGTGACCAGTACTCTATGCAAGGTGTTGGCTATTATGAAGATAACGGTGAAGATCCCTTATGTGATTATGAAGCGTACTAGGATTAGTCCTGTTCTGGAGTGGGAGTGTCCATTTTTGGTTATGAGAGTCTACGAATATGATCATACTTTATTTGAGTTGAAAGAGTTGTACGATTAGCTGTAGATTGAATTTTTACATTATTATTCATTCTTTTAGACTTTTATTTTGGTTGTAATAACTATTGAGCAACTTTAGAGTTTTGATACTCTTCTGCCTTTGATCTATAGAGTTATTTTTCCCCTATACCCTATAGTTACTTTCATTGATTATACTCTGATTATATTTTAAGGTTATATCCTTGATTTGTTTCTTAATAAAGTTAAACATTGATTATTCTTTGCTCGTGATTGTGTTATTGTGCAATGTGGGTATATGACTGCCTTAAACATGACCATGGGACTTGTGGATCACACCTACGAATATCACGGTTAGGGTACTAGCTGGGGGGATGTGACAACAACAATTTCTTACTCATTTTGCTTGCATTTTCACTATTCATCGCATAATATGCCACATTTTGAAATTTTCTTCTCATTTTCAAATGAAATGGAATTTTTAAGTGAAACCACTTCCCACACACCTGATTCAATATGATTCAGGTGCACACACATTTTGTTCGACCAAATTCCGAGTTTTTCAAAATTCCAAAATCTCACCCAAAAGTGGGTTTTTTTCACAACTTTCCCCCTTGCTGAATTTTTTGCAAAATCCAAGGGTTCTGATAGATTTTTCTCAAACAAATCTTCTTAACATGCTAAACCAACTATTATACACATACTAGCATGTCCAAATTGAAGTTTTTTCCGAAATCAAAAAATTACAAAAATACCCTTCTTCACAAAAAATATGCCTGTTGTACTAACTCATTGCAAACTTTGTCTTGTCTTAAAAATTAATCATGCCTCAATGAGTAAATGTGTAGACAGAGGTTGGGGACATGTTCCTCGCCCAGTGGTCATTCGGGAGGACCTTTTTAACACACCAGAGGTAGAGTTCCTCTACGAGTACTACTACTGGGATCTTCCTATCCAGTACAGTCGCTTGGTCATCATGAGGGATCTCCATACATTTTGCATTCGACAGAGGCTAGAGGCTATAGGGTGGGCACACCTATACACTGTAGACTTACCCATCTATCCAGAGCTTGTCATGTATTTCTACAGCAACCTGACCTTCCACACGGAGGTACTAGATTGGTTATCGAGACACGAGTCCGGGAGACTGAGATCATGTTCTCTACTAGGGTTCTGGTCCGCATACTCAGAGTACCACACCTTCTAGACTCCTGTTGGTGGATCCCGGCAGGTGTTAATATCATAGAGACTCTACTTCCTTACGAGCTTCATGAGATATGTTCCCCACTTTGGGATGATAGATGTTATAGTCCAGAGAGTGGCATGAAAATGATTCCTTCTGCTCGGGTCATCACTCGCATCATCGGGTGAAACTTCATACTGAAGGGCGGTCATCACAGTAGGGTCATAGTGATGGAGGGGCTCATCATTTACAACATCTACATGGGGCACTGCCTCAACTTAGCCTTCATCATGCAACACATCATGATTGATCGATTTGAGTATCATAGGGTTAGGAACTTAGCATTTGGTCGACTTCTCACACTTGTCTTCCATCACTTAAACGTCAGCCTCGAGGATACAAAGGAGCTTCATCTGGACTTAGGAGATGTCATGGGGTCCGGATTGGTCGAGATGATGCAGCTCTAAGAGGTTGAGAGATCCGAGGATGAGGATGATGATGTTTAGGCTTCAGCTCAAGCTTAGGATGGTGATGATGATGATGATGGAGAGGATCATCAAGGAGATGAGGAGACATAGGAGGTTTAGGCAGATGAGGAGGATACTATTCCACCTCGACAGTTTGAGGTTGGAGGTCCTTTGTGTTGGACTTCTGAGACACCTGACTTGGCTTCTCAAATGTCAGTGATGACTTCCACATTGGCTTGGATGGAGGCTTATATGTATACTATGGGAGAGCGGCTGTCATGGTTAGAGAAGGAGTCTCGAGCTATTAGAGATCGGCTCGATTTACAGAGACAGTCTCCTTGATAGATAATTCTAGGAATTTATTTTATGTTAACATAGATGTATTTATTTCTTTTTCAATTGATAAATTTTTTTAAGAATTAATAAAATTCAGTTTGTTTCACCTTCTTATTGTGTATAATGCATTTCCTCTATTGCATTATAACATATACTTGTTTGACTATGGTTATTGTGCATTATCCAGACTTGGTATATTATGCTTCATTAATACACGATTCTATTATGATGTTTTCTATTATTCACTTCTCAGAAGATTGAGTCACTTTTGGATTTATGACTGATATGGAGAAAATATGACCGAACTTGGTTCATTCTTGGTTCGACCGTCGACCCCGGTCGGGACGAAAGGAATCGACTCGCTTTCGAGCGAGCCGGGTCCAGGAGATAGCTTGCTGAGGAAGAAAACTAACTCAATCACAAGCACGCCCTAATCTGATACGTTCGGAATAGGTTAATCAACCTAGTGACAGCTAACAGTTTTCGGCGGCTGTCACTCATCGCTATCATACGGATAGCCACCAAATAACAATCAGGTTATCCTAGGAGTCATCTACTAGTCCAAACTAGTAGAAGTCTATCACTCAACGGACCTATCTGTTAAGATCCAACGACTACCCGAAGAAGGCTCAAATACATCCAACGATGGAAATTGTGAGGTACACTCTATATAAGACATCACCTACTCACAAGGTAGGGGATGGACGAAAACACTTAGATGCTTACTATCTGAATCGTATTCTTGTTATTCATTCCTTAGCTCTGTGCTCTAGCAGAGCTGTTTGTGATTAAGTTCATCAACTGACTTAGCCTTTGGAGGTGGACTCCCGATCCCAGCGGTCGAGCCACATTTGACGCTTTATTTTGCAGGTCCCTCACAGGAGATCTAAGGGCTGAGCAGATTTTGGACGCATCATTTGGCGCCGTCTGTGGGAAGCGTTTTAGAAAGATATGGTGACTAGATCATTGGCAGCAGCAGCTGCTACTGCACAGCGGGATGCTGGCGTCCAAATTCCCAGAGTAAACAATCTAGATATTCTAGAGGGAAGTCGACCCTTTGAAGTTGATGGGGGTCAAGGAGGTAATAATCTTCCAGATCCACTCTGGTATCAACTGGATCAAATGAAACTCCAGATGTTGGAGATAAGTCAGGCACTTTGTGTGCTGACCAGACAACTGGTGATACCACAAGCACCCGATCATCGTGATGCAGGAAGGCATGCGTCACAACGGGATCAAAGACTAATCGATGAGCAGAACGTCGGTCAAAATTTCCTGGAAGGCAACCGATTACGCTCAAGAGAGCCTAGGAGAACTGAAGATCTCCCTAGGCGAGATGATCGGTATGACGGACCTCAAGGAAGTACGACCGATTCAAATACAAGGTTGGGTGTAGAAGTATGAACTCACTCACCAACTATCAGACGTGTTGCTCGAGAGAATGATCGTGTCGTTCGAGATAATGATCGTGTTGCTCGAGGGAGTGATCGTGTTGTCGGGGATCAGTCAGCACCTATTGGTCAAGAATTGGCCAATATCAATCAAAAACTCAAACAACTGGCGAAAGGGAGGATAACCGATGATATCTATTCGGTTATTCGAAAGACTCCGTTTGCTGGCCCAATTGCCGGATATCAATATCCTCACAATTTCCGTCTGCCAACTTTTTCACGTTTGACAATTCGGGGAGATCCCACGGCCCACATTAGTTATTATCAGTAGACTGTGGCAGTTGCAGGTAATTCTGATGAAATCCTCTATAGGGTCTTTGGTTCATCCTTGACAGGAGCTGCACATAAATGGTTCTCGAATCACCCATTGGGAAAGATCGTGGATTTTGACGAATTGGCACGCAAATTCATAGGACAATTCCAGAGTGGAATCCAGATCAAAAAGACCGAGGAGACCTTGTTTACTATTAGACATGGGAAGAATGAATTGATTCGAGAATACCTGAAAAGATTCAATATAATTACAATGGAGATAGAGAATCTAGATGAGCAAGTAGCTATAACTGCTTTGTTCACTGGACTCACAAACCGACAACTCTTGGAGTTATTACTTCAAGATATGCCTAAAACTTATGCTGAATTGGTGCAGAGATGCCAGAAGCAGGCAGAGGTCACGAAGATCCTAGACGCACGCCAGGGGGACAATAAAGTCCTTGCAAAAGAGCAGAAGGCTCCTGAGAACAAGTAAAAGCCGAAGCAGAATGTTCGTGATCGGGTCGGAAAGCCTCGTCAGGCATGGCGGCAAAGATCTCCCGACAAAAGTGAGTATACTCCATTGAATACTCCACGGGCTGATATTTTAAATATTATCAAGAAGCGGAATATCTTGAAGTGGCCTCCAAAGCTTCCCACAAAGCCTGGAGAGCAGGATCGAGAAAGGTATTGCCGTTTCCACAAGGATTACGGTCATTATACCAATGATTGCAGACATTTGAAGGCAGATATCGAGAGATTGATATCCCAAGGACACTTGTCCAATTTCGTCAACAGAAGATGAGAGGAACCACGAGATAGAGGTGTAAAAAGGACTGTTTGATTATCCCAGACCAACCAACGGAGGCTCCTCAGTCTAAGAAAGGTAAGGAGGTGATCGATACTACTCAATCACCAATCCTAACAATTTTTTGAGGTCTCGAACCCGAGTCACTCCGGAAGTTGAAAGCAAAATCCAAGTTCGTTGGGATTGGAGAAACGCAGAAGCGTAAAAGGCCAAATGGTGAGGGTTCGATCACCTTCGGCGAAGAAGATGAAAAAGGCGTCTGTTTACCTCATGATGATGCCATAGTCATCAAGGTAGAGATTGTGCGCCGTGAAGTACATAGGGTGTTAGTTGACACCAGGTCTGCCACAGACCTTTTATCTTATGCAGCTTATTAGAAGCTTAAGGTGGATGAAGACTTGATGGAGCCATCATCCACACATTTATATGGTTTTGCAGGATCGTCTGCAATAGCGGAAGGATAGGTCCAATTGGACCTGTCACTTGGAAGCTTCCCCAAGGAGGCTACCATTCGGGTAAATTTCTTAGTGGTTTGAGATCTCCTAGCTTACAACGTCATCCTCGGAAGACCATCCTTATCAAAGTTAGGAGCTATTGTTTCGACGAGGCACTGAAAATAAAATTTCCGACCAGAGATGGGAATCGGTCAAGTTTCATCTGACCAAAGAATTTGTCGGCAATGTTATGTTGCATACTTAAAAGATAAGGAGGGCCCAAGAAGGGTGACGACGCTACCAATTGAGGTACGAGATGATCAGGACGAAGTAGAAATGCAAAGGCCTGAGCCAGGAGAAAAATTGGAGCAAATCCAGTTGTACCCCGATGATGAAAAGAGAATTACTTATATCGGGTCTGAGCGGCTGGAGGAATTCAAAAAAGAGTTGAAGTCTTTTCTTCAACAAAACAGTGATGTGTTCGCATGGTCTGCGGATGATACGCTTGGAATTGATCGACAAGTTGCAGAACACAAATTTTGGATAGATCCAAAGGTGAAACCAGTTATTCAGAAGAGGAGAAATTTCTCTATAGAAAAGTACGAAGCCGTTCTGGGAGAAGTTGAGAAACTGAAGAACTCTGATTTCATTGAACCAATTGAATGCCCAATCTGGTTGGCCAACATGGTAATGGTCAAAAAGGCAAATGGGAAGTGGAGGATGTGTACAGATTACACAGATCTCAACAAGGCCTACCCTAAAGATTGTTACCCATTGCCCAGGATTGATTTGTTGATAGATGCAACAGCAGGATATGAAACATTGAGTTTCATGGATGCATACTCAGGATATAACCAGATCCTCATGAATAAGGAGGACGAAAAGTTTACGGCTTTCACGACTGATCGTGAGAGCTTCTATTATAAAGTCATGCCGTTCGGCCTGAAGAATGCAGGGGCTACTTATCAAAGGGCCGTCAACAAAATCTTCAAAGACTTGATCAGGAACAACGTGGAAGCCTATGTTGACGATATGTTGGTAAGAGCACTACGAGGACGAAACATATTGAAGATTTAACAAAGGTATTTTCAATACTGCGAAAATACCAAATGAAGTTGAATCCGGAGAAGTGCGCCTTTGGAGTTTCGTCAGGAAAATTTTTGGGCTTTATGGTATCACAAAGAGGTATTGAGGCTAAGCCAGCCAAAATACAAGCTTTGATCAATATGGAAGCTCCCAAAACTGTTTGGGATGTGCAATGCCTGACGGGAGAGTTGCAGCATTGAATCGTTTTATCTCACAATCGGGAGAAAAGTGCCTACCTTTTTTCAAAGCACTTAAAGATTTGAAAGGCAGTGAGGAGGCAAGGTGGATTGAGGAGTGTCGAAAGCTTTCGAAGACCCTGAAAGAGACACTGGGAAGACCATCGTTATTAAAGAAATCTTACAGCTATATTTAGCAGCATCCCCTTCGACGGTAAGTGGCCAGTCTATTATGTCAGCCACGTACTACTTGACGTGGAGACATGGTATTCTCAGATCGAGAAGCAAGCTCTAGCTCTTATGATTGCAGCTAGAAAACTACGACCATATTTTCAGGCTTATCCAATCGAGGTATTTACTACTTTTCCCCTTTGTAAAGTTCTTCGTAAACCTGATTTGTCTGGAAGAATGGTGGCTTGGTCGGTTGAACTCAGTGAGTTCCAAGTAAGCTTTAAGCCGGGAACAACAATCAAAGCTCAAGCACTGGCCGATTTTGTAGTAGAGACTACTGCACCAATGGAGGAAATTGCCGAACCCACTATCCCAACCATGTGGGAGGTATATGTGGATGGTTCAAGTAACAAGCAAGGAGCAGGGGCTGGAATTCTCCTGAAGAGCCTGGCAGGATTTATTATTCGATATGCACTAAGATTTGCATTCGAAGCAAGTAACAATGAGGTGGAGTACAAGGCCCTAATAGCTGGACTTAGATTGTCAAAAGCATTGGCGATAGCAGACGTGACTATTTATAGTGACTCACAGCTTATTGTCAATCAAATACAGGGGGAGTATGGTGTTAAGGAACCCCGATTACAGAAATATCAAGAAATTGTGCAAGTATTGCAGAAAGAATTCAGGAATCTGAAAGTATGTCAGATCCCAAGAAAAGAAAATACAGTGACAGATGATCTATCCAAATTAGCAAATGCCAAAGAAAAAAATTTAGACCCTTCGGTCTACAAAAGATCTTATTCCGGACCCTTTTTGAGATGATTGGGTCCCGAAGGAGCGGAATTAGCTTTGGCTGAGGTGCATGAAGGAATTTGTGGCGCTCATATGGGCGGTCAGGCCCTGGCACACAAAATTTTGAGGCTTGGGTTATATTGGCCTAAGCTCCAGCAGGCTGCTATGGAATATGTTCGTCGGTGTAGCAATTGCCAAATCCATGCTACAGTATCTACACGCCCAGCTGAAACCATGACTTCGATTCTAGCCATCCCTTTTGCAATGTGGGGAATTAACATCATGGGAAAATTCACCAAGGCGTCAAGCGGAAGAGAATATCTCATAGTAACAATCGATTACTTCACCAAGTGGGTTGAGGCTAGCACCTTGGCAACCATCATAGAAAGAAAGGTGGAGAAGTTCGTGCTCAAGTCAAACATATATCGGTTTGGGATGCCAAAAATAATCGTGACCGATCATGGCCCTCAATTCGACTGTCCACAATTTGAACAATTTTGCGAAACTTACTTGATTGAGCATCATATATCATCAGTGGCATACCCCCAAAGAAATGGCCAAGTAGAGGTTACAAACCGGACATTACTTGAGGGAATAAAGAGAAGACTCAAAGCTGATAAAGCCTTGTGGGTCGAAGAATTGCACAATGTACTGTGGGCCTATAGAACTACGGTTCGAACACCCACAGGTGAAACTCCTTTTAAATTGGCTTACGGATCTGAAGCATTGGCACCTGTGGAAGTAATGGCTGGAATACTACGGGAAAGAGAATTCGAAGAAAAAGCGAACGAACAAGGACTGCTTGATAGCCTTGACTTGTTAGATGAAGTTCGTGCGAAAGCAATAGCACGAACTCAACATTATCAACGAAGGATGCATCACATTATAATTCCTGAGTGAAGAATCGTCAGTACATAGCAGGAGACCTGGTATTGAGAAATACCTTAGCCTCAGATCCACGCCATCAAAGGAAATTGGACCCTTCTTGGGAAGGACCATATATGGTTATTAAACCGGTCGATTC